>NC_086338.1:39759420-40064852 GCF_032445375.1 Bacillus rossius redtenbacheri
TACATGACTGCGAGGATACAGGACTACAAGTCTGCAAGAGTACTTGACTACGAAGGTACTCGTCTACATGACTCCAGTTACCGCATCTGTCTTCGACAGAATTTTCTCTTTTGCTCCAACTGCTCCATCAGCATTATGTTATAAGATTACAAGGCCTCTTGCTTACGTAGCTTCAAGTCTACGAGCCTCCAATGCATCATGACTACGAGACTACGAGCCATGAGGTTACGAGTCTATGCGATTGCGAGTCTTCTAGGTTACGTGATCGCGAGGCTATAGGACTACGAAGCTTCCAGAACGCATGGTTACGAGACTGCGAGGCTACAATTCTACGAGGTCCCAAGACATCCTGGCTACGCTACTACGAGCCATGAGGTTACGAGACTACGTGACTACGAATCTTCAAGTTTACAAGACTGCGAGGCTACAGAGCTACGAAGCCTCTAGAAAACGAGTTTACGTGACTGCGTGGATACAGGAATACAAGTTTGCATGAGTTCTTGACTACGAAGCTACTCGTCTACAAGGCTCCAATTGACACATCTGTCTTCGATGGAATTTTCTCTTTTGCTACATCTACGCCATCAGCATTATGTTATAAGATTACAAAGCTACTTGCTTACGTAGCTTCAAGTCTACGAGGCTCCAATACATCATGACTAAGAGACTACGAGCCATGAGGTTACGAGACTATGCGATTGCAAGTCTTCAAGGTTACGTCATCGCGAGGCTATAGGACTACGAAGCTTCCAGAACGCATGGTTACGAGAATGCATGACTAATTGGCCGCATGGCTACGAAACTTTATGTCTCTAACTGACTACAATAGCACTATTCAGTGGTGAGAGTTAATTTATTTCATGCAAAGGTACTTGCTGCAAGCAGTTCCGCTTTTCAACATCAGATGACGTCACGTTTTGCTTGCAGGTAAAATAATAGTTATTTATTTTATGCGGGATGCGGGTTGTTCACTATCGATCGCATAAGAAGAATGGCATCGATAGTCTTCAAGGAGAAGGAAGTTCGTCCTTCCTGCTAGTGCTTCTCAGATTTATCACGGTCCGCCATATTGGATTGCGACGTCACGGCTGCCATCTTAGATGGGTGTGACTTTGACCTTTGACCGAAACCGCAGGAATGATCGCAAGCACTCGGATTAATCATCAAAATATTGATAAGAATAATCAGGAGCACACGGAAGAAAACCATCATAATATTGGCAAGAATAATCAGGAGCACACAGAGAAAAACGACACACGTTTTCTTTGATATCATAAAATTACAGAAAAAAATATTTAAAAATAAAAATAAATTAATAAAAAATTTAAAATAAAAACAAAAAATACATAAACAGATTCTGCTAGCTTGTAAACTTATCATTGTTGAGCAAAGATAGAGTTCTAGTACAAGCCAGAATTTTATGTATTTTTTGTTTTTATTTTAAATTTTTTATTAATTTATTTTTATTTTTAAATATTTTTTTCTGTAATTTTATGATATCAAAGAAAACGTGTGTCGTTTTTCTCTGTGTGCTCCTGATTATTCTTGCCAATATTATGATGGTTTTCTTCCGTGTGCTCCTGATTATTCTTATCAATATTTTGATGATTAATCCGAGTGCTTGCGATCATTCCTGCGGTTTCGGTCAAAGGTCAAAGTCACACCCATCTAAGATGGCAGCCGTGACGTCGCAATCCAATATGGCGGACCGTGATAAATCTGAGAAGCACTAGCAGGAAGGACGAACTTCCTTCTCCTTGAAGACTATCGATGCCATTCTTCTTATGCGATCGATAGTGAACAACCCGCATCCCGCATAAAATAAATAAATATTATTTTACCTGCAAGCAAAACGTGACGTCATCTGATGTTGAAAAGCGGAACTGCTTGCAGCAAGTACCTTTGCATGAAATAAATTAACTCTTACCACTGAATAGTGCTATTGTAGTCAGTTAGAGACATAAAGTTTCGTAGCCATGCGGCCAATTAGTCATGCATTCTCGTAACCATGCGTTCTGGAAGCTTCGTAGTCCTATAGCCTCGCGATGACGTAACCTTGAAGACTTGCAATCGCATAGTCTCGTAACCTCATGGCTCGTAGTCTCTTAGTCATGATGTATTGGAGCCTCGTAGACTTGAAGCTACGTAAGCAAGTAGCTTTGTAATCTTATAACATAATGCTGATGGCGTAGATGTAGCAAAAGAGAAAATTCCATCGAAGACAGATGTGTCAATTGGAGCCTTGTAGACGAGTAGCTTCGTAGTCAAGAACTCATGCAAACTTGTATTCCTGTATCCACGCAGTCACGTAAACTCGTTTTCTAGAGGCTTCGTAGCTCTGTAGCCTCGCAGTCTTGTAAACTTGAAGATTCGTAGTCACGTAGTCTCGTAACCTCATGGCTCGTAGTCGCGTAGCCAGGATGTCTTGGGACCTCGTAGAATTGTAGCCTCGCAGTCTCGTAACCATGCGTTCTGGAAGCTTCGTAGTCCTATAGCCTCGCGATCACGTAACCTAGAAGACTCGCAATCGCATAGACTCGTAACCTCATGGCTCGTAGTCTCGTAGTCATGATGCATTGGAGGCTCGTAGACTTGAAGCTACGTAAGCAAGAGGCCTTGTAATCTTATAACATAATGCTGATGGAGCAGTTGGAGCAAAAGAGAAAATTCTGTCGAAGACAGATGCGGTAACTGGAGTCATGTAGACGAGTACCTTCGTAGTCAAGTACTCTTGCAGACTTGTAGTCCTGTATCCTCGCAGTCATGTAAACCTGTGTACTAGAAACTTCGTAGCTCTGTAGCCTCGCAAGCCATGTATAACTCGTAACCAGCTAGATCATTTTAGACTCGTAGCCATGTGGTCTCATAGTCTCTTAGACTCGAAGAATTCTAGCCTAATATATTTGGGGCCAAAATACTTTTGGAACCAAAAGACTGTAGGTGTCAATGACTGATGGAGCCAATGAATATTGGAGTCAATGAATATTGGAGCCATTGAATATTGGAGCCAATGAATATTGGAGCCAATGAATATTGGAACCAATGAATATTGCAGTCAATGACAAATTAATGTGCTTCCTTTTCGTCGATGGTGCTGCCTTTTCGTTGTCGGTGCTTCCAAATGTGCTTCCTTTTCGTTGGCGGTGCTGCCTTTTCTTTGTCGGTGCTTCCAAATGTGCTTCCTTTTCGTGGGCGGTGCTGCCTTTTCTTTGCCGGTGCTTCCAAATGTGCTTCCTTTTCGTTGGCGGTGCGGCCTTTTCGTTGATGGTGCTTCCTTTTCGTTGTCGGTGCTTCCAAATGTGCTGTCTTTTCTTTTGGCGGTGCTGCCTTTTCGTTGTCGGTGCTTCCAAATGTGCTTCCTTTTCGTTGGCGGTGCTGCCTTTTCTTTGTCGGTGCTTCCAAATGTGCTTCCTTTTCGTTTGCGGTGCTGCCTTTTCTTTGTCGGTGCTTCCAAATGTGCTGCCTTTTCGTTGTCGGTGCTGCCTTTTCGTTGTCGGTGCTTCCAAATGTGCTGCCTTTTCGTTGTCGGTGCTGCCTTTTCGTTGTCGGTGCTTCCAAATGTGCTGCCTTTTCGTTGTCGCTGCTGCCTTTTCGTTGTCGGTGCTTCCAAATGTGCTGCCTTTTCGTTGTCGGTGCTTCCAAATGTGCTGCCTTTTCGTTGATGGTCCTTCTATTTTTAATGTTGTTTTGACTCTGGTATTATAGTAAGTGGTTCTTGATTTGACTTGCGTATTATTCCATCCGGTGCATGTATATAAGCGAGTCCTAGACAGCAGGTCGCTCAGTTTGTTACTGTCGTCGACGGTGTAAGGATCACCTAGATTATTTCATCTGGTGAATAAGTCGCGTAATTACCTGTTCTTGAGAACTCGATGGCATATTTACCGACTTTAACGCCGAACTCGATGGATGTTGTATCATCGTCTACGGGAACATTGACGACAGCGACGACAATGGTGGAGCAGATCCCGTTGGCAACGACGACGATGTCAACATTGGAGGAGATTTCAACAGATGTGATACCACCAGCAGAAGATAGCTTAATGACTACTGAGCTGGATGTGCAGGAAACCACGACGATCGACGATACGACCTCGATGGAGACTTCAATGGATGCTGATTTGACAACTAGCGAACATCGGTGCTGTTACTGTGACAAGATTTTCTCAAACAACAGCAATGCTTGGCGACACGAGAGGAGCGAATGTGCCAAGAACCTATATCGTAAAATGTTTGTTTGTGAGAAATGTCATAAGCAGTTTGCCAGAAAAGATAATATGAAAACGCACATGAAGGCATGCAAAGGTCCTGCTGTGCGGCAGAAAGTAAAGGTTTCGGCGCAACAACGATGCATCGATGTGCATAAGAGAATGCCTGGAAATGGTACTACTGTTGCAACGCCTGTATCTGGATCGGGTCTGAAAGGATCGTCTTCATCACCACGGTATCCTTGCAGCTACTGTGATACGTCGTTCGCATTTTACCATGATGCACGAAGACATGAGCGGAGCAAATGCGCGAAGAATCCTTCTCGCATGAAGTTTCGATGTGATGAGTGCCTTAAATGGTTTACTCGAATTGACAGTTTGCGACATCATGCGAAAAAATGTAAAGGTGGAGTCTGTGCTCCTACTGCTGAACTACCTGCCGACATTTCGACTCCTCGCTTTAGATTGGAGACACGAAAGCGTACAACCAAAAAAACAGATGCCCAGCAACCGATTGTTATGACGTCTGAACATGGAACTAAACCTAAGACTGTGTTCGTAGCATTACAAGTGAACGATAATGGCTTCTACTTGGCGCAGTCTGCATTTCGTGGAACTTTGAAAGACTACTATTATCTAAATACGTTCGGTGAGTCGAAGGACATTTGTAATTTTCTTGACGATATCAGACAGAAGATAATCAATCAGCTTACTGATGATGTAGCAACAAACGGACCTTTGAAATATAACTTGTGGTTGGACTGTATATATGGAAAGCCATATCCGTTCGATGACGAAGTGAAGAAGTGTGCATTCAAGACATCTGCTGCAGTAATTTACAGTTCTAACGATGTGAAGCAAACTGTTAAAAACGGTATCCAGAAACTCTGTCAAGAAGAGGTGGACTATGTCTGTAAAGGTTCTGGCTGGACTCTGTCTAGTATAAACTGATTGGAGCTAAGAATTAGTCATTTCACACCGCTGCGGAACTAAATGATTATAAGATTGTTGGCTTTCGTTAGTGATCCTGTAGTAGAATAGAAATTATGTAATAAATATTATGTTTGTAAAAGAACTTGCGGTGTTTAATTCCTCGAACCTGTTACTATTATGTTAAATTGATGATATATTTAATTTTTTTTGCATCATCCTAGATCGTACCAAGGATCTTAGTCGATCTAATTAATCAGTATATTGATCGGAAATTTATTTAATGATTTCTGAACTTTTTCCCGGATCTCTAGCATTAAAATTACACATTTCCAATATGGTGGTCTTGATGTCTGATAGGATGGTGGTAGTAGAGTATTTAAAGTCTCTTTAAGAATGTTGAACATGGTTTATTTAAATTATTTTTTTTACATAAGATTAAACATTATTGCAACGATCGGGTATCGAACCGAGGACGGGAATCGATCGAATCAATATGTAAATTAATGAGTGATTTATTTAATGAATTTTGGAACTTTTCCCGAATTTCTAGCTAAATAATTACGGATTTTCAAGATGGCGGCCAAATGACAAGATGGCGGATGTCACAGTAATAAATGATTACTGCACTCTTGCGGATACGAATTAAACTAACATGTCATCGGCGCACTCTAGCCGACGATACAATGATGATGGCTTCCAGCATCGAAGACAAGATGGCGGCCATGACGTCATACTAGATGATGATAAAAAGTGGTGGGAGTCAGTATGCCTGCAGCCACCTCGGGGGAAGGATCGGTCGCCATTTTTATTTTTTTTGCACTCGTCGGGTTCGAACCGAGGACTCCGAGCTCCGTGTCGTAAATGTTTGTTTTTTAAATATTTTATTAAAAATTTTATTATTTAATTTGTTTTATGAATTTTAAATTTTTTTTCTTTAAAATCGGAAAATAAATTTAAAGATGGCGGCCGTAACGGAAATTGCAACGATGACGTCATAATTCAAGATGGCGGTCATGGTATCCTTATTCCTAGAAATGGCTTAACTGAGGCTTGAGTTAAGGATGCTTAAGCCAGTTTTAGGAATTTTCAGCCGCTGGGATTTTTAAGGGCTAAAAACGGGAATTTTTCCCTCGAAACGGGAAATTTTTCCCTCGAAATGAGAAATTTTTAATTTGTGGAATTTTTTGAGATTTTTTGGCGGAACTTTTTTCCACAGAAATTGAAATTTTGGCGATTTTTGAGGAATTTTGGGCAAATTTTGCCCAATTTTGGCGGATTTTGGCGATTTTTGAGGATCAAATTCAAGGTCAAAGGTCAAGGTCACAACCATCCAAGATGGCCGCCGTGTTGTCACAATCCAAGATGGCGGACACCGGCACCGGCACCACAGCCTGAAGCCTGATCTCGGACCGTCATTTACATACTACTTCTGTCTTAACGTTTTGTTTTACCGAAATCTCACCTAGCCAGTGACCTTCCCCGTGTTTCGAAGGCAACTCAATCGGATGAACTACGCGCGAACGCATGGAAGACGGGAAAAGCACTTCCACTCCCCCCACCCCCACCACCAACACACACACACGCACACACACAAACATTAATTTTCATATATAAGAAGATACATATTTTTTTTAAGGGTGATAGTCATGAAATAAACATTTAAAACACAAATATTGTTCACACCATGCACTGCATAGAAAAGGTGTGTTAGAGCAAAGAGAGAGAAATTTATATATAGTTTTTATATATATGGTTCTTCTTTATATATATATATATATATATATATATATATATATATATATATATATATAGAGAGAGAGAGAGAGAAGAACCATTTAACTCATCACAATGATTTTGTTCGTCAGGTTCGGTGTATAATATAAAATATTCATCATTTACTATGAAATAATTAGTCATGATTCCTGCCCTGCATTTGCTTCACCCATAGCTATTGCTACAGGAGCCACAGACGCAGGAGGATCGTCGGTGATCATGATCACGTCTTATTTTTATTCTTAAATTGAAAAAAAGTGTAACTAAGAACACTGGTGATTTTTTTAAATCTTCATCAGAAGTTGTAGTACCCAGTTTTTCACTAATTACTTCACTAGTAGAAATTTTTTTTTTTTTTTTTTGGCTTTCTATGTATTGCGTTTCTATTTTCCAATAAAATAATACGTTTTTATGACGTCACTACAGACACGTGGAAAAACGCTGTTCACAACCGTAGAAACTGTTACAAACTCTAGGAAATAAAAGTTAAGTAATGGCTTACTATAGGGGATTTGAAACAGCCTCCAGAGCAATGTGCTCTGAACGCACGAAAGAATAAAGAAAAATGATCAAACGACGACCAACGTCGCTAAACGTTTGCTAAACGTTGCTATTGAACGACAAAAGTTAAAATCACAAACCACGCTCTACAGTAAATACAATATAAAAATGTATCATTTAAAACAAAACCTCTTCAAATATATTGACTCAATTACAGTAAACTTTACTAAATTAAATATCTTCATTTTAAATATACACATTTAACTGTTTAAATATATTTAAATTCTGTAATCAGTAGTTTAATATTCCGAGAAACAAAAAAAAATGAAAAACAGAAAATTGTAGTGGTGGGTATCGAATCAGAGCTGGTGGACTGCAAATTCAATTCAATTCAATAGTTTTTATTTTATTTTTACATTTTACAAGATTCGTTTGATATCCCTGCACGGTGCACTCCTTTACCAAAATACATATTTGATTTCATTACAGTATTTACTTGCGGTTTCAATATTAACAGGATTAACATTAAAGGAAATAAAAGAGAAAAAAAAAATACGACGTGATCGACGTCTGCGCCACGCCGCTGACTTGAAACTCTACTAACACTATCCTACAAACTCTACTTTAAAGAGCTTTATCTCGCTCCTTAGGGCCCACTCAGACGAGGTATTTCAGGACGTCGAAAGGGGCACCTGCCTGCTTCTACTCACACAGTCAAATAGGTCAGACCCGACTCGGACCCTTCCCTTGTTAGCGTAGCATGAATTTGATCAAGTGTCTAGTTCGTAAGTTTGAAGGTTTTTTTTCCCTTCCTTAATTAGTGTTTTAGGTGCTGCTGGAAGCCGGGAAAGTGGCTAGTGTAACCACCCACCACCTGGGGCGCTTGCGTCCACGGTTACACAAATCAGACGTAAATTAAAGCCTGTAAGCGGACGAAGCGTCCAAGCGCCCGACCCTCGCTTGATAGACGCTTTTCCATGGTGACAAACTCTTCGTCCATACCATCCTCTGTATCTTGTATTTTCCTATTAACGCATGCAATTTGACACCCTGCATGTCTGTGCCCACGTGTCTATGCAGGTTTCACCTGGGCCCAACATATCTGGTAGTTGTAGACTAGAATGTATTAAGTGTGAGAGGGAGTTAGCCACGGCATCAATCGCTGCCATGGCTGGCCAATCCCCTCCTATCACACGATGTATGCGACCCTCTACCTGCATGGCTAATCCCTAGCATGACTAGGCGTATAGGCTTCGGCCTGAGACGCACCTAGATCCCTTCCTAACCTGGACCCCTCCTACAAAAACACTTAGTTTCAGTTAGGATAGAAAACCAAAAAAATAAATAATCGTGAATCGTAGCTTTACATATGCGAGAGCTAGATTTCTGCCATTACTTGCAGAGTGTATTTATTTCATATGATGTGCATCGTATCCGTCACTGGAATACTACCAACGAAACAAATTGAAAATGCTATGAAGTGGAGAATTATGTTATAATGGTGACTTACTATGGCACTAAGCCAGGGGCGAAGCCAGGGAGGGGGTTAGGGGTTCAAACCCCCCCCCCCCCCCCCATTAGCACCAAATCTTTAATTAATTTCTTATTCATCACTCAAACAAATTTCATATTAAAATTAATTAAATTTTTACCATTACAATAATTTAATTTAAGTACCTAAAACTGCTAAAATAACACTATTTTACACCTTAAAATCCAATTTTTCCCGGGGGAAAACCTCCGGACCCCCCGCTTTAATATGGGGGGGGGGGGGGCGCATGCTTCTTAACACCCCCATACACAAATCCTGGCTACGCCACTGCACTAAGCTCCCGTAAAGAGGAATTAAAACTGTTGATGTTCTCAGCACAACTTTCAGCTACTAAAGATTTCAGGTTTCGTTTCGTTAGCATTCTTGTTCATTTAGTCTGTCCACGTTATGTAACTTTTCTTAAAAGAAGTTCCAATGACCTACGTAACTTTCTGCCACCGTTGCTCAGTCAACAGTGTTTGTAAAACAACTCCAAGTGGTTGTCGGTGCTAGTAAAAAAAACAAAAAAATACTTTTTGCTTTGCAATTTACAGTCTAGAAATGGTACCACTGGCGATACTTTAAAGAACTGCCCAATTTGAGTCAAGTTAAATGACACAGACCTTATCCCCGTTCTACTTAAGACGAGAACCTTTTTTTAATTTTTAGGTTGTAATAAACAAATAATTTAACTGTCGTATAAGAGTTAATGCTTCATTTACACCGTTCAATGATCGTCTTCACGTGCAATATTGAATTTTTGGTTTTCGGGTGATTTCAGATGTTCATGAATAAGTATTTCGAGAATGATATCACAAAAGCAATTTGTGTGTGTCATCCAACTGGGAAAAACAGGCAATGAATTTCCAGCTAGTGAGCAGGCCATCATTAGGCAAAGATTTTAATTATAAATATTTTAATGTCGATTTACAAATAACAGATAAAAAACTAGATGTCGGGACAAAATTTACCAACAAAAAAATGCAGTGCTTATATTGTGGGACATCAATATGAACGGCCCTAGATAATAAATAATGACATAAAAATGCAGTAAACAAAGATGGCTGGCGAAGGCTAGTGTAAATATATAACTAAAGGTATAAAATCTCCCACGAGTTATAAAAGCCAAGTGTTTATTTAAAAAAAAAAAAAAACTGTAAAATCTTTAATTTGTCCTAGTTTCCTAATTAGAGCAGAATTAAATCTTAGAGAAATAAATGTTTATATCGTACCACAATTAAGAACTAAAAGTCTATGACGACAAATCGGCAGCTAAATGGTCCCGTATTTATAAATACGGAACTATATCGGAAAAGAAAAAAAAAAACGCCATCAGTTTAGCCCACAGGCGCATATTTGATATTTTTATTTGAACATTTTGGAAAATAATAGAACATTATAGAAACTTCTGGAACATTCTGAAAACTTTGGAAACGTTTAGGAAACTTCGGGAACGTTCTGGAAGATTCTGAAACATTGTATAAACTATTTCAGTACATTGGAAACTTCGTGTTCTTTAATATTCCAAAAAAAGGATCAATCAAACATTTTCGTATATATAATACAGCCAAAATGTTTCGAATATTTTCTATTCACTCCATCAAGCAATATTTTGCACTTAGGAGGTACATAAAGTTTAAATGGATGCCAATTTTTTTTTTAAGTTAACAGAGTTAAGGGAAATTTTCAGTTCTTCCGAAAATTCTTTCTTCATTTCTAACCACTTTGTCCGATTTTGCTCATTAAACCATTCGACCGAGTATTTCAATATTTATATTTTATGTACCAGTCCGGAAGTAATTTCTGCAATATTATGGCAGTTATGTTGATAGAAATATGTGATATAATATTTTTTACTTTCAAGCTGTTTTTTTTTTTCCTTTAGGGACAATGGATCGAAAATCCAGGAAGAAATTTTTGGGAAGTCGTACCACCATAGCGATTGCAATAGGCGGTATTTCTTCGATATCTAAATAAATAAAATAAAAAAGACAGGAGACGGTTTTCATCGCGTAACATCACCCACCAAGTGCCACTCAGCCCCACTCTTCCTGCCTCGGGTACCATATGTCACCCCTCGTCCTTATCAGAAATCAATGTAGGGAGGCACCGTACAGATAACAACCTTCCTCGCTCCATGCGACCCAAACCTTCCATCAGTATTGCCACTTGTTCCGTCAAACTTGCCATCAGGTGGACGAAAACACAATGAAAACACACTGCAGCCATGCGCGTCACGTAACAATTGAAGCATTGCCTAAAATGCCAAGGCGCAGGAGACGTCATGGGTAGTTAACGGTGTCGTATAATGGTTCGCAGATTTTTAGAATGATATTCGTATAACTTGGACAAAATCCCAAACCTATACAACTACTTGACTGTCACGTCTAGCCAATCAGCGTCTAGTAAAGACTACGATTATCAAAAGAGTGTGGAAACACTTTATTCCAATAAATCATACCTCCCAGATCTCCAAGATCTTTATACCGTGTGGCAATTACATATTTACTAACAGGCTCTAGTCTGTAAGCACAGCATGGAATTAACTAAAACTGTTCACAAGAGTTGGCTTCAACTAATAGCCAAAACTAAGTCCAATTCCATGTTAAACAAAAAAAAAAAAAAAAATTGGACCGAGCATTTATTGGAAGTGGTGTCAAAATATTTGAAATTAAAATATGGTGAGGCCTAATCTCCTTTAAGGTCTCGGGTGTACGAGAATAAGGGACTATGGTGATTAAATTTTTTTTATATTCGTAGCGCAATTGGTTGCACATCTACTTTCTAGATGTGAGACCCGGGCAAAGCACGAGTGTGAATGGTTCTAACATTAGCCTCAAAAGAAGTCAAGGTAAAATAAATTATCAATCAAACTGGAAAATCTCTGGAAAATAACAAATTAATAAAGAGGAAGATTTAAATAAAAAAAAGCGATCAAGGCTTTCAGTACTCGCCAGAGATGTGTAACATCTCCTTCCATAACACGCAAATTAATGTGCTCTTATGTTGCAAATACACTTATAATATGAAACCCGGACACGAAATTTAACATATAATTCTTTTAAATAATGCCGAACGTGATAATATACAAAAATTGTGTTTTCGACTACATTTCTTGAAGCGAATCACACGTAGTTTTCGTAACCACCGTTAGAGTCCACTGCCGGGATAGCTATGTTGACTAAGGAATCTTTTGATTTGCAGAACAAAAGGTTAAACTATACAATGAAACTGCTCCGATAAAAGCGAAAAAGAATTGAAAAAAATACTAAACCCCGGCTTTGAAACTGTTTTTTTGACAAGTAATTTTATTAAGATACTGCTCCATCTTGTTAAAATGCATTCAAAAGTAAATACTATTAAGTTTCCTTTTGTGTTTGTGAATTTTGGTTGTTGCCATCCGCCACAAATAGCAGCATCGTGGCTACACATATCCGTTCAAACCCGCATCAGCGAACCATGCCGACCGACAGACTGCCATGACCCTACAAGTCTCACTCCCACCCAGTGGCGTAGCCAGAATTTGTGTATGAGGGGTGTTAGGAAGCATGGCCCCCCTGTATTAAAGCGTGGGGTCCGGAAAAATTTTGATTTTAAGGTGAAAATAGTGCTATTTTAGCAGTTTTCGGTTCTTAAATTTAAATATTGTAATGGTAAAATTTTTATTAATTTTAATATGAAATTTGTTTGTGTGATGAATAAGAAATTAATTAAAGATTTGGTGCTAAGGGGGGGGGGGGGGGGGTGAACCCCTAACCCCCCCCCCCCCTGGCTACGCCGAGGTGCTCCTACCCCAACCCAACGAGTAGCTAAGCTACCCAGGACGGTATCGTCGGAGGAGCTTCGAGTTCACCATAGCACCATTTGTCACCCTCTCGCCCCTTGTGGGCCTTGTACAGTGTTTACGTTCCTTTGTTTTTATTGTGTATTGTGTTCCGTGTTTTTATTTATTAAATGATGCTTTTTGGTTGTGCCACCAAAATCAGGAGGCCCCTGTTAAAAAAAAAAAAAAAAAAAAAAAAAAAATGCTCTTACTCTTACCAAATGCTGTATACTGAGAGCTAAGATGTTACACTCAATAAAAATAATTTTAGATTTTAATTTAAAAGAGTAGTCGAGCACTTTCGTCTTAACAAGACGATCCTGGTTCGAACCCGGCAGTTTTGAACCAGGATGTTGACATGAGCCAGTGGGTTTTATCGAGAGAGAGAGAGAGACAGAGGGGGGGGGGGGGGGGGGGGGGGTTTGAAACTCTGATTTACACCACACATTCATTCCATCAATGATCGGTTTTCTTCTCACCGCCCCACATTGTCTCTAATCACCTCAGTTTCGGAAAGCCATTAACCCCTAATTCAATCATGTTAAAGATGTAGTGTTGCCATCAAACCGCCGGTGGTGGCGTTCCTTCGCAACAATGCACTGCACTTCACTGCACCGTACTGCACTTGTTAGAGTCGCTGTCTCCCTCACTCACCCCTGAAGGAACTGCAATGTGACATAACAGCATGTGCGAGCCGAAGAAGTAACGACGGATGTTGACAAAACATTTTCTGATTTAATTTTTTGACGTGACAACGTCTAATAAATCGATGAACGCCGGCTGCACGCACAAAAATGAGTCCCGTTACGCACATTGTCCCGTTACGCTGTGTCCCGTTACGCTCATTGTACGCTTGCGCCGCATCTATCTCTCTTCCACTCGATTGGAACAACCATCGATTTTACTTTTTCGAGGCACATTAAACTTGAAACACTCCCATTCGTTTCCTACTTTTCCTATCATCGTCCTATCCTTAACAGAATAATACAGATTGGAAGAAGTTAATTAGAAAACATGTATAAAAGTTATAGTTAAAATAATCTGTTCGTTAAAGTAATAAACATATTTGTATTAATGAGTGCAAATAAAAGTAAAATTATCAATTAAATTGTAGATTTCATTTCACTCCTTCTTTGTATCCATATAAAATAGTGATAATTCAATAAAAATGATTCAATTTTATTCATAAAAGTATGCAATAATTTCATCAATGTTTGTTATGACCTGTCACGTTAAACTATCGTCCGTAAACCGACTTTACAGACATACATTTTTTTTGTTAAGGTATTTTTATATAACATAAATTGACTTATTCAATGTAAGAATATGTGCAAGCATTTGGTGAAAATGCGCCTCAAAATGAACATAAGTTCCAAATCAAATCTTTTAATGTTGGTTCTAGATAAAGAAACATTTAAATCATAATACTTCTGTCTGGGCCATTTAACACCAAAGCAATAAAACAAATGTAAATTTTAATATCATAACCTGTATAAACAATGGCAAGTACAATAATAACTGTTGTCCCCCTTAATACTAACATAATTATTTGTACTTAACGAAACTGGATATTTTAAATTATAATAATATTGATAGCGAAAATTAATAAAAAAAATCGTGCAAAGTTTTATAAATAATTATGATACAATTGTTTTGTTTGATTTAAAGTTGCTCTTCAGAAATAAAATCATCAGTGGTTTTTATTGGTCGAAATTAATATAAAATCCTCAAAACCTTGTAAAACCCTCAAGGAGTTAAAATTTTTCATAATATTTATACTAAAAAATGTAAAATAACTTATTTACCTTCCAAAATGTTTTCTAATTATTATCTAAGAGGGTGGTGTGATACTTCAAGTATGTATTCTAACAGTATAATTGACAATTTTAAAAGTGGTATGTTAAGGAAAATACCATTTAAAGTGTGTAAGATCATGAAAATGGTTGGTTAGGTTAGTGATATTAAAAATACTTTAAAATTGTGTGAACGGTTTGTTTAGTTACCTTGTCCTTACCTACATTAGTCATACTTTTTAATTGTGTGAAAAGTTCTGTACTGCAACTATGGGTACATTTCCAGCCCAGATTAAGTGAATAATTTATTTTAATTTATATTTCTTCATCCTGTATATATTTTTATTATTTGGAAACTCTTTGGATTTGATACGTATATCTATGTAATTGAAACTCTATGACTGAAATGAACGTTTGAGGACTAGCAATTGCAAGGACCCCTCTTAGAACAATTGAACTTGTAGCGGTAGAATGCTAATTTGACAACTTGTATATTAATGTAAAATTTTATAACTAAATGTCGTTATTTTAAATGTAACGTAAGATTTTGTGTTCCGCGCTATTGTTGCGCGCGGAATTGATGTACTTCATTTAAAAGATTTGTAACTATCATTAGTTCTCAGCCTATCAGGAGCCGTATTTTAAATGTGGCACGCATTGTTAAACTACTTAAATATTGAAGTTTTTTTTTAAAAAAGAAGGGAATCAATGAATGGACACGTATCTGAATTCGTTGAAAACTATCTTGAAGAATAGCTATTTAGAAATAGGCATCCGCACAAAAGGATGAAAGAAACGGATTGTTTAAGTGTAATTGTATATTAATAGGGCTTTATATAAAAGGATAAATGATTCTAGGAGTGCATAAATACGTGAGTAATACATGACTGTGTTTGTTACTCCATCTCGTTAATACGAAACACGTATCACGTAGATAACGAATGTATTATATGGCCTAACTTCAAGAAAGACATTGAGAAACTTAAATTTTGTAATATTAATTACGTGAATTTAATTTGACACTCGTATAACACACAACTTTAATTTCCCAGTTTTCTGGGAGAGATAGCATCAAAGCTCTACAGACTTAAACTATTTTTATCTAGCCGAGGTAAAAAAACATATGTAAATCATAATTTTAGACTGAATCTGTGTATACGATATTGGACCGGGACAAAAGAGACATTTGATTGTTAAGTAAATATGCGCATCGTCATTCCAGACATTTTTCCATATATATATTACAAAACACAATGGTAATTTTAATCATTTATTAATAAAAAGTCAGAATTATCTCAGGTTTTTAGCAAAAGGAAAAATATTATTGCTTTCAAAATTTTAATAATTGTTGGCACTGCAGAAAACACACACACATACACACACACACACATACATACATACATACACACACACATATATATATATATATATATATATATATATATATATATATATATATATATATATTTGTGTCCATCCATTTCTGCAGTGCCAACAATTATTAAAATTTTGAAAGCAATAATATTTTTCCTTTTGCTAAAAACCTGAGATAATTCTGACTTTCATTAATAAATTATTAAAATTACCATTGTGTTTTGTAATATTATAATATACCTATTATCAACTGTATTCCTACACACAAGCATATGTGCATATATATATATATATATATATATATATATATGTGTATGTGTGTGTGTGTGTGTGTGTGTGTCAATACAAGACAAGTATAATAAATAGCAACACCATTTAAGCTAGTAGCTGCACATATTAATCTGGCGCCACAAGTATTGAGGCCTTTAGTAGTTGTACATAGTTCGTTAGTTACGTACATTAAAAAATTTACAAAATTGTATAAGGATTATTAGTTGTGATAAGTTAGTTACATTTTATATTACTAATTTCGAACTAATTGTTTAGATGATTTTACTGTATTTTTAATGTAGTTAACCTAACTAACCAACTGTAAACATTATTTTAAAGTAGGTATCTTAAATATTGCAAACTTAACCTAAAAAACCATTCACACTTTTATAAAGTATTTTTAACGAAGCTTACATAACCTAAATGACAATTTTCACAATACAACTGTAGCCACGAGGCTCCTAATTACTTTGAGGGCAAGTAAGTCCTGTTAAAGTGGGATATTATAATCCCCTCTGCATCTGGGCCAATGGAATTCCTAAAGAGTGTGTTGCATTCTTCGCTCAGAGGTGTATACACATACTCAGACATGACAACTCCTTCTGATCGCCACACGGAGGATGCAGCAAAGTATATGTGGTGGCGATGTACCACCACCAAGGCAGTGACTTTCTTACAAGTCTCGAGAAACCACATTGGAGTTA
Organism: Bacillus rossius redtenbacheri; assembly: GCF_032445375.1. NCBI lineage: Eukaryota > Metazoa > Arthropoda > Insecta > Phasmatodea > Bacillidae > Bacillus > Bacillus rossius. The sequence goes on from NC_086338.1 coordinate 39,776,331, forward strand.
GTTAGAGGAGCGGATGTAGCGGCTGTATCGTGTTGTAGACTGGGGAGGCATGATGTCAATATCCTTTTGAAAACAAAGGTCTTCCGCCTATTGTGTATTCTGCTACCAACAGGTCAGAGTTCACTTTAATACTGTCATAGTTCTTGGAATCTGGCCTGGGGCCTCCAGCTTTCGTGCATCGGGATGGGCGACGAGACACTCGCCATGGTATTTCAGTTTGCCATTATTTTAATTTTAATCGGGTTGTTATGTAGTTACACAAATGAAAAAAAATAACTTGATGGTTTTAAGCCGCGTGCCAAACAAGAGCGAGGCATTTTCTCTTACTACTTTAACTTAAATAACAAATGCGGAAAAAAAATTAAGTCATTGATAGATATTAGGCATTTACCAAGCACCCAAACGAATGTAAATATAGTAATCTGGGAATAAATTTAAAAAAATTGAGACGGATTTAAGAATTATATATGTAATATTTTTTTTACGAAACTCAAGATTAATGAAGGGTTCTACTACTCCTAGCGCTGTTAGTTTTTAGAGTTCTGCTGGAAACAAAAAAACTTCGTGAGAGTTGGATCCAACTATATGGCTTTATCTATGTTTGTGCAATTTTATTTTTATTATTGAGTTGTAAAGTTAAGGAATTTGTGTAAAACAATTTTAGTTAAATTAAATACTTAACATTTGTTCACTTAACAAAATTTATCATTTATAGATTAAAAGCGAATGTAATTAATTTTTACTGTTCAAAGCAATTAATGTTCTGCTGTCAAGAATGAGGGCATCTTCTTCTTAAGATGTTAAATATCTAGAAGAAAAAAATTGTCAAAGGCACGTAGTTCAAATACATGTACCATGGATGAATTTAGCAATCATTTGGTGTTGATTTTGTATGTTTACATATTAAATTACGTAACTATTTTTTGTGGAGTGTGGTAAGATGTAAGCGTAGTTTCTCTTTGTTGTCAAATGAACCTAGATAGGTGACTTCTGTTTGACTTAGTAGCTTACGTACTAGATTATACATTTGAGTGCCTATGTAATTGCTTTTACAGGATGATAATCTACGACGATAGAAGATAACGAAAATGAGTTGGTTAAAGAACAGCCCGTTGAGGGCTAGTTTTGGGAAACTGAGGCCGTCCACTTCGCCACCCAAGGATTGCGATCCAGTAGCATGTTACGAAAGTTTCAAGAAACATTGGCAACAAACACATGATATAATTCAAAGGACTCAGGTAATATTCATTTTATTTTTATTTTATTGGCTAAGTATAGTCATTGGTAACACTCAGATACCACGGCTTTTTAGAACGGGAAAAAAAAATTGGAAAACATATTTTTTCTCACACAATACACACGTATTTACGTTTACCCTGAAAGGATGGTCTCTTAATTCCTACTGGTTCGTGAAAAATAACAGTTTAAAGCTTACATTACAGTACCTGTGTTTTCACACTGCCACCACCATTAATTGTTTACCCGCGATCGTATTTCTCTCTGATTAGCACAACTGTAGCCAACTCTAGAGCATTAAAAATACACTAATTCGGTAAATATGTAGTTGGGCGGTATTTGCGAGAAAAAAAATGTTAAAAATCCGAAAATACCTTTATTATATGCTCTTCAACTTCCTCTTTTCATTAAAAGTGGCGGAGGTAATAAATTCCAAATACTTTAGGAGATATCAATATTTTAATTTTGCAATGCAAGACTTGTGGAACCATTTGAGCGTCGCCATTTTTGTTATTTTGCCGTGTGTTCGTGAATACGTGAATCGTGAATGTGTAATTAATAAAATGGTTGATTAGGTCAGGTCAGTTACATTATTAATACTTTCAAACTAAGCCGACATTAAAAATTATTTTGTGAATTAATTTTAATGGCTGTTTAGTTTTAAAATATTTATAATGTAACTGACCTGACCAAACAAACCCGGACAGAGGGTGAACAGTAAACTAAAATGGTCGATTAGGTCAGGTCAGTTACATTATAAATACTTTCAAACTAAGGTGATATTAAAAATAATGTGAATTAATTTAATTATTCTTTAGTTTTAAATTATTTATAATGTAACTGACCTTACCTAACAAACCCGTAACAAAGGATGCACAGTAACAACTCACGTAAATTTTTTTGTTACTTATTACTTGCGCAACAATATCAAAATAACAAATAAGACTTCAAAATTAGAAACGTTAAAAACTCACCTAAGTTGGAGGCGGAAATTAAACACAGTTTTAAACAATAATTGAACTAAATAATCACATATTAGTTCATTTGAATTCTGGCCTATCACGAACAATCACGTGACATCATTATCTAATAAAAAAATAGATACTCGTACGTAAACAAGAAACAATGGTGCACGCACGCCACAGGAATGCGCTGGTATTGTGCTGAAATTTAAAAATTCGATATCTCCTAAAGTATTTGGAATTTCAGATCTCCGCCACTTTAAATGAAAAGAGGAAGTTGAAGAGCATATAATAAAGGTATTTTCGGATTTTTAACATTTTTTTTCGCAAATACCGCTCAACTACATATGAAGAAATTTAAAAATTCGATATCTCCTAAAGTATTTGCAATTTCTTACCTCCGCCACTTTTAATGAAAAGAGGAAGTTGAAGAGCATATAATAAAGGTATTTTCGGATTTTTTACATTTTCTTTCGCAAATATTGCCCAACTACATATTTACCACTAATTCTTCCGTTTAATATATTGAAGTTCATCTCTGGATCATGAAGGCTTGATCCTGATGGTATGATCCTGTTGACTTGATACTGTGGTACATGATGCTTTCTGTTTTGTTCAGTATGTCGGAAGATTCTGTACATTAAAAAAAAATTGTCATAATAAATTATGGTTGTAAATTGAATAGAAAGGATTTTATTTTCAACTTAGAATCATAATTATTTATTTTATAATTTCTTTAACGTGCAGGATTTTCCGACGTTATGTACTAAAACAGCAAGCATCATATACCACAGGTTCAAGCCAACAGGATCATTGCATCAGAATCAAGCCTTCAGGATCCAGGATAAACTGGAATACATGAAACACCAGCCATATCAAACACAGCTGTAATTAAAGAATTACTTGGAAAGACTGCAAAATTCAATGTGTCAGCTACTTCAGTTCACAGCACGTATTCCTCAGAAAATGAACGACGTTAACAATTCTATTCAAATTTTTGCCTCCCATTAGACTTGTCCGTTACGTCACTCAATATAGTACATGGGTACCTCGTGCATGAGCCAGTCACTTTAAGCATCCTGCTCGTTTAGAGCTAGATTAAATATCTGCAAGAACTGTGGAGAGCATAGCAAAGTACATGAAACAGTAAAATATTCATCTTGGACTGTGTCATTTCTTTTCATGTGTTTTTTTTTTGATAGTTGTGGATTATTACAAGATTTGTGTGCAGATGCAAGATTAACTTAAACTAGCCCTACCTTGTCAGCAAATCTTTATAAAAACCAATTACAAACTAGCAAAGTATGTGAGAAGAAATCTTACACAAGAATATGTTTCTTTCCAGAGGTATTTTTTAAACAGATAGACTTGATTGCAACAGGACTACATTTGGTTTGCAGTTTCCATGAAAGGGTTCTCAGTGCTGATTGGCTAGTCGTTTCAGTTATAGTTTATATCATTGTTTTTTTTTTTATATTCCTATAGCCAGTATTGTACGATTTTGCGATCATTAGTTTTCGATCTCACTGGATGTATATGGATGTCGTATATATACGTATAACACAGATTGTGCACATTGTTTGCAGCTTTTTCCGACACGATTGTGCAGAGTTTGTAGAGGTACCTCAGCGAGAACCATGGAGTACCCTATTGTTTTTAGATACTTATCCATTGAGATAGAAATCATCCTCATCTTCAAATAAAAGAATGCAGGAATTTAAAACAATTGGAAAGAGAGAAGATAAACCAAGTGAATTTGATCACATTTGGGACTTTTTATGAAATGAACCTAAGTGCAGGGTGTCTACTGACCCTGGAAAACCTAGAAAACCTGGAAAAATCAGGGAATATTGTAATCAGGGAATAATCAGGAAAAAATCAGGGAATTTTTTTAAAAATCGGGGAATTTTTGTTTGGTAGGTTGTAGTTGGCAATACGTTTTTGTTTATTGATCTGCTTGCATTGACGTAGCATCAAGTGTATCGCGTCCCATTTTTTTATGTACCGTCGGATTCGGAAGTAGCGTTAAATCACGTGATACAGACTGGTTCAAGCTGGTCTGTTATCCTGCTGACGTACGTACTGCAGCATGTGCTTCCCACGTTCGGATTATACCGACAGGTGCATTTAATTTTAAGTGTCTATGGATGCCCTCAACGTAAACTGGGCATTTTTGTTAGCTTTGAAAATACATATCACCGACACTTTTCGTGAAGATTCGCCATCGTTGCTAGAAGTTGGTAGCTGTGGGCTTCATACGGTCCATGGTGCTTTCAAAACTGGAATTTCTGCTATACAATTGGACGTTGTTAGTTTTTTCAGGCACAGTTACTATTTGTTTATGCATGTACCTGCAAGGAGGGCAGATTACATTAGAATAACTGGATCAGAGCTTTTTTTCCAAGAAATTTTGTGCAATCAGATGGAATACTTCAGTTGCTGAGCGTGCCATGAAAACGTTACCCCACCTAATGAAATTTGTTAGTGAAGTTTCTATTTAATCTGTGTCTTTCAGTGTAGTGAAAAGTGCTCTTGAAGATAATCTTCTAGAAGTAAAATTGACATTCTTCTACTCTTTGATTAACTTGTAGACATTTTATTAGCTTTGGCAGGAAAGTTTTTGAAACCAGAGGTACTAAAGAGCTTTAGGGAGAAAGGCAATGTACCTCGAATGGATGTAGATAACCAGGAAAATCTATTGACTGCTAACAATATCAAGTTCGGTTATGCAGTACGCCATGCCATCAAGTAAGAGAAAGTACCAGTAAAGTCTGTCCTGTTACTGAAAAATGATGTTAGGACTTGTCTAAAGGTTATGGTAAAAAAACTTCAAGACAAAAGTCCCCTGAAGTACAAACTTACCAAGGGAATTTCCTGCTTAAGTCCGTCTGTGGCTTTAAATTCGGGTGTGAGGAAACAGCATGTGAATTACAGTTTAGAATGTTGTCTTCAAAACAAGTGGCTATAAGGACAAGAAGCTGATAAGATTGAGTGATCATATCAGTTGGTATGTTCCTCGCAAGATTCTGAAGCACTGTTCTCGTCTTTTTCTCGAGAAGACTGGCGCTTTGATCACTTGTGGATGCTCATTCTTAAGGCACATACAGTAGCTGCCAAAACAGGCCTTCTAAAGTTTGTGAGGATGATGTTGGTACTTTCCCATGGAAATGCATCATTGGAAAGAGGATTTTCAGTGAATTCTAATCTGCTGACTGAAAACTTGCAGGAAGAAATACTGATCGCACAAAGACAGATGTACGACTTTGTTCAACGTTCTGGAGGTGTAGAGCATGTTGATATCACCAAGTCCATGTTACAGTATGTAAGAAATGCTAGTTGTAGGCCTAAGGAAGCCCTGCAAACAAAACAAAAAGAAAAGGAAGCTACAGACAAGAAGAAGGCAGATAAAGAAGAGTTGAAGAGGAGATCAAGGCATTGCAGTTGAAGAAGGCTCGAGTGTTGGATTTGGCTCGTTCTGAAGCAAGTGCAATAGACGCAAAAGTTGAGTCACTGCGAAATTGATGGGAGCTTCCTTTTACTTATGTTTTTGCAAAAGTAAGTGTGTGAAATATCTGTAGCAGCATATTTTATTTGCCATCAATTGAGTCACTTTGGCCACGTCTGGAAGAAGGTATTTTTTTTTACTAATTTAAGTGAGTTGAAATACTTTGAAACCCGTCAATGTACTGTTATGCAGATTTTTCAGTTTTGTGGAATGTCGTAATTGTGTTACAGAAAACCTGGAAAAGTTCAGTTTTAGACCTGGAAAACCTGGAAAAATCAGGGAATTTCATTTACTAGATCTGGTAGACACCCTGTAAGTGGTTTTAGGTTATTTATGCCTGACAAAAAAAATTAATCTATGATTGCAAGTCATACTTTAAAATCTCAACATGGGGATTGTGTTGGAGGTCTGATCTGCACACATGTATACAGATCACTAACTTCTATACAGCCTTTCAGCGGCTGGGAATCATTCGTACATCGTTTGAACAGGATTTTGTGGGAATCGTTCGTACATAGTTGGGCATCTTTGAACAACAGGATTCTATGCTAATTGACATCCAGTGAAAGAGAGGCCTAAGATTTGTTTTTACTGGGGTTGATTGAAAAGTAATGCCTGCATTGCCATTACTTTTTTTTATTTGTTACCAGGTTTTCACAATTTTAGCTGTACCTGAAACCTTCATGTGTCTTCTGTGTAAAGCAATAGATTTACGTTTTGACATAGTCACCATCCCCTTCCAAGCGCTTGTGCCGCAAACCAGTCGTAGAACAATTCCGGGGGTGGTTGTTGACGTCAGGCTTGTATAACAGCTTTAACCTCGTCAGAACGAAAGTGATGTCCCTGAAACTGCTGTCTCGACTTTGGGAAGAGGTGAAAGCCGCAAGAAGGTCGGGCTGTACCGTGGGTGCAGGGGTTGTTGCAATCCTTCTTGTGTTTCTCGGCTCGTGTGCGGGCGGGCTTTGTCTCGATGTAGGGAAGTGTTCAACTGCTTCTAAACGTGCAGGGAGGAAACATGTGGTTTTAAGGTCCAACAGAAATCTGGAAAATCTTGCGGTTGAACCTGAAATAGAGTAAGAAACTTAGATTTTATGTGCTTTTTTAAAACTCATTCTTTTATTTTCTCCATAGACTAGGCCTACTTATTAGCTAGGGGGCAGGCATATTTCGCGAAAAAAATCTGAACGCTTGTTAGATTGCAACAAGCTATGCCGGCACCATCGGTTTCTTCCTTGTGATTGGCGGGCGTCTGCGAGAGAAGTCGCTGCCTCGCTTCACCGAGCCGCTCGGGACGCTTTTGCTTCCGCACCGAATCGCTGTGATCGGAGTTGAGACGATCGACACGCACCTGGGAGAAACTCACCCAATCACGAAACGCAGACGACGCCACAGTGTTTTAACTTTCAGCTAGTCCCGGGATCCTTTCCGCGAAAGGCGGTCGGGGTGAATGTTGCAGCCGCCGGCGGGCTACCCCATCCAGGACGACGTGCTGGGGGTGGTGAACCACCTGGACCAGATGGCGAACCTGCTCCTGTTGGACCTGCGGGCGGGCAGCGAGGGGCAGGCCCCCTGCCTCGAGTTCCTGCTCAGCGAGAACCTGCTGGACTGCCTGTTCCGCTGGAGCGTGCACACCGGCAGGTGACTGCCACGCCCGCCCCTCCGGCCCGGGTCGTGGGGACCAGTAGCGAGGATCACAAATGCGGGAAATGCGAAATACATTTGGCTCAGGAGTGTACGCGGGATTTCACTTGCTGGAATGTTGGAGGTTGTATGGAACCTCATTGATCATGGTTTGCTTTTAAATTTTTTTCTTTTTTGTGGGTGGGCGTGATGGATTTTTTTTTAGAATTTGAGGTGGGCAGTGGCGTAGCCAGGATTTGTGTATGGGGGGTGTTAAGAAGCATGGCCCCCCCCATATTAAAGTGGGGGGTCCGGAAAAATTTGGATTTTAAGGTGTAAAATAGTGCTATTATAGCAGTTTTCGGTTCTTAAATTTAAATATTGCAATGGAAAATTTTTTATTAATTTTAATATGAAATCTGTTTGAGTGATGAATAATAAATTAAAGATTTGGTGCTAAATGGGGGGGGGGGGGGTGGGTAGAACCCCTAAAACCCCCCCTGGATACGCCCCTGGAGGTGGGAATACATCTCCCTTCCCCTACGTACCCCCAATTCTGCTAGAAAACAGAACACTCCCCTGACATGAAAACTTGCAGTTACGATAAACTCCTGACTGTACTAGAAATGCTGGCAGCGAAATATTATAATGACTTGGCAGCCAAGTTCAACAGTAGGAATCCACCCAAAAATAATCTAAACGTGAGTGGCTCAATTGGTGCCAGATTACTATTACTGAACGTGCCATCCACAAAATGCTGGATTAAAGACCTTTCACAGTACTTATGACCCAGTGCCGCTGTACTGTGTTGCATAATGTCGCCTCTCGAGGTAACGAGCGACAGTAACACACAACTACGCTGAACAGGGGTTTCGGGAATGGAATCAGCCACACATTTGCTTGGAACAATCTCGCAGAACTGTGGAAAACTGATGTCAGGATGGTTGCACCATTGGGCCTCTAATGAATTCTTTATATTTCAGCATAGGATATGCATGATAAATAGGTTGTGGAAATTACCACTGGAAAAAACTCCGTGAATACGAACACAAGATTTTCCATTAAACTTTGAACAGGTTATGGTGGTACCTACTATATACCATAACCTTTGATTATAAACATACATTATGAATTTTATTTATTACACCAATGATACGTTACATTCCAAATGTGTATCATTTGGTAGTGTGAGCGAATAAAAGTTAGTGATTTAATTTAACTATAATAATTATGAAATAGTAGTGTCAAATTTTCTTTTAACATACGTATTTTATTGTGTTAGTAAACCAAAACAGTAGAAACCAAAGTGTAACATATAACAGTAATTGAGGTTAGGAACTGTCAAAAGTAGTTTTATTTGGTCATTATATTGCACCATGTTGACTTCAGCAATATCTGTTGCCAGAAATACCCAAAGAGCACAAAAGATTTAGACCCAACTTTAGATAAAAATCATAATTTTAAAAAATATATGTAATAAAATTATCGTAATATAATCATGATTATATTTAATAAAATTATCATCTGATGGTAATAAATTTTTACTTGGTTTCAACAGTTTGTCTTATTAATTTTGTAAAAATCTTTTAACATAATTTTTTTTTTTTTGCTCTGTTTGACCATAGCACATAATTAATGGAATACCTTGTTATTTATTAATAGTGATCAACTGCTACAAACAGTTTCTCCAGTGAAATAATAAATTGGTGTTAAGAATTTATATTTTTATAATTTTGTTATTTCAGAGTGTAGACAATTGTAATAATACTGTCAATAGGTACTGTTTTATGGTCTTAGAAAAATCAACAAATAGTAAACTAATATAACTTATTGTAATTATTGATATAATTTTTAGGGGTGTGCGGGTACCCAAATTTTCGATTTCGGTTCGGTTCCATGAATACCCGAACTTGCCCCGATTAATTTTAATGGATTCGAAATGCTTCGAGTAAAAAAAAAATTTAAAAAAGGCCTATATTTTTAGCTTTTTGTGAAAGAAATAAGTAGCTTTAACACGTAGGTCAACGTAATTCTTATTTTTGTAAAACCATTTGTTTCAATGTATGTATATACAGCCTACCATAAATCTTATGTCAAAGTGTTTTATTTTGTATGCAAACTGTAGCAGTGTAGCCTATATATAAATCTGTGAATGTTGAATATGAAAGTAACAAATAGCATTTAAAGAAGTTCTTACATTCAAGTTAATTATTATTTAACTACAACTGCCAGCTGGAAATTGTATGTAATAAAATAATACATTGTCCACTCTTTTGTTTTTGAAACTATTTATATTTTAGTACTATGAGTATAAAAACCCAATGCAAATTATTATGATGATAAAACTTAAAAAAAAATGAAAGAGAAGATTCGAAATTGGAATCGAATTTCAGATGGTTGGTAGGGATTCGACTCGGAATCGAATCGAACTGAAAATGGAGGGTTCTCACAGCCCTAATAATTTTGATAGTTTTAACAATCCGGCCACGAAGGTACTGCAGTCTGTAAGTGTGAGACGGAACGTAGCGGGTGCCCGGAGCAGACCTGCCAACTCTCACGATTTTGGTGTGAGGCTCACGATTTTAAGGTCCAGTTCACGTCCTCACGCCAAAATAGTGTTTCCTAACGATTTTTCGGGGCCCCAAGATTTTGTTTGTAAATGTTACAAAACAAGTTTTACGAAAGCTTACAGTAACGAGTTTCCATCAATACTCGAGTCACGTAAATTAAGCAATTTTGCATTTTGTAGCGTGTGCCGTGCTGATTTTTCTATCTCGCATAGTGGAAGAGGAGACATTGTGAAACATGTCGCTACAAAAAAACACAACTAACACGTGAAGTGTATTACTTCCAAAAAAAAAAAATTAATTTTGCTGTGAACAGTGATAACAGTGTTACACGAGCAGAATGTTATTTTATATCTTTTTTAGTTGCGGCCCTGCATGATCACTACACAATAGCGCTAAATTATGTTCAACTAAATTAAATCTGCAACCTATAATTTGTTGAAATAAATTTTGAAGCAGAGACCGTGTAACATGTGTACAGGTATATCACTTAAATTTAAAGATTCTCATTTGTTTTTTTATATCTAACCTGTATTTATGGGCCCGAAAATTTTTATAGAGGACCTCATGATTTTTTAAATTTGAATGTTGGCAAGTCTGCCGGAGGTGGTCTGACCGGCGGCGTGGCGTGGCGTGGCGTGGCGGCAGGTACGCGAACGCGGTGCGGCTGCAGCAGCTGAAGCTGTACGAGCTGCTGCTGGCCAGCTGCCGGAGCCAGCTGCTGTCGCACGAGCCCTTGGTGCGGCCGCTGCTGAAGCTGCTGGCGTCCTGCGAGGGGGAGTGCCTCCCGGTCGAGCTGGAGCGGAGGCTGGTGGTGCTGCTGAACCAGCTGTGCGTCTCGCTCGCGCACAACGTCGAGCTGCTGGACCTCTTCTTCTGCGCGCCCGCCGGCCCCGGCCCCGGCCCCGCCAGGTGAGGGGCCCCTCACTCGCCCCTCTTCCCTTCCGGCGATCATCGCGGGAACACAACCAGATAATAACAGCAACAACTAGGGACCAGATTTTATTGGTTTCATTTTTACGTTAATTTGCATTTAAAATGTGAAAATTTTTTTTTTGGTTTTTATAATTGTCCGTATTCATAAAAATTGTTTTTTGTTCAACAATACCTATTTCAACAAAGTAGTCACATTTTGAATTATTCACGATTTCCTTTTACAATTAAAATAATTTGTGATGAGCGTGTTTTGGGAAAGAAATACTCAGAAAAAATGAAAAATGTTTTTGGCCAATTTTTATTTCTTTGAAATATGTACTAACGTCATTATGTAGAAAGTGTTAACAGAGATACAATTTCAAACAAAACAAAAAAATTTCTGCAGTTATATTACCTAGTTTATACAGGAAAGCTTCACTATAAAGAACATGAAGGGAAAATACAGTGGAACCCTGTTATAATGTTCCTGCATATAATGTTTTCCTGCTTATAATGTCATATTTTTAAAAGTCCCAATATTTCCCCCCATAAGGACAATGTATTTATCTCCTGCATATTAACGTTCATAAATAGTGCAATTTCCTGCTTACAATGTTTGCTTTCTAACATTCAATAAATGGGGGGAAAAAAATTGTTTTTAAAACCAAATTATTCCAACACTTACGTTAAAAACGTTTTCCTTTACGTGTTTTTATGTTTACGATCTCTGCCACACGATACGTGAAGTTTGTTTAAAATACAATTTTATGCAATATACTGAAGGCACACAATGTTCATAGTTACGTGTCAGTTGGCACCCTTAGTCAAACTCTTCTCTTCTCTTGCCATTCCAGTGGGTATTCAGATGCACGTGCATAGTCCTACGATATTTAAGTTGCCAACCATTGAGCGAGGGCATAACTAAAAGTGTTTTCTATTGCTTACAAATATATATATATTTTTTCATTCATACGTAGGAATCCCAAAATTAAACATTTTCAGGTGGCGAAGGTGTAGACGTTCTCACTCTTAATGTTTTCATCATGAATCGTGAGACAATTTTACAAAAAATGTGGCAGTGTATCTTTAAAGACAAACAAAATTTAACCAGGGAACAAGACGAAGTTGAAAAATTGTTGGCTTGTTCTACTGTAACAGCAATTATAAGGCAATAACTAGGGACAAGATTTTATGGTTTTATTTTTACGTTAATTTATATTTAAAATGTGTAATTTTTTTTTGTTTTTATTCATTGTCCGTATTCATAAAAAATTGTTTTTTTGTTCAACAACTATGAATATAAATATTTCTCAATACCTATTTCAACAAAATAGTTCACATTTTGAATGATTCCTGATTTCCTTTTACAATTAAAATAATTTGTGATAAGCATGTTTGGGAAAGAAATACTCAGAAAAATGAAAATTATTCGGCCAATTTTGTATGTCTTTGAAATATGTACCAACCTCATTATGTAGAAAGTTTTAACAAACAGAGATACAATTTCAAACAAAAAAAAAAATTTTCTGCAGTTAAATTAGTTTATACTTTTTCATACAAATTTCATAACTTTTCATAACATAAGTTTTCTTGGGTAGTCAAGTCAGAACTGTATTGGCGTTCGATAATCTAGCTAAAGTCGCTAATCTGGCCGGCACTGCCGTGGTCTCTTGACGTCTTGGATTGAAGAGTCGGACAGTAACTGAGTAGACGAAGCGTCAGCTTGTGTGATCTCACAGCGGACGTGTTTTGTCCTTCTCGAAGGTTTGTGATCTTCACGCTGCTGATCCCCTTCGTCCACCGGGAAGGGGCCATCGGGCAGCAGGCGCGAGACGCTCTCCTGCTCTGCATGGCCCTGTCCAAGAAGAACGGGACCGTGGGCGCCTACATCGCCGATCGATCCAACGTCTGCCCGGTTAGTGCACTCCGCTCTCCGGGGTCGTGCTGTTGTTTCGGTGGGGGCCGCTCGTTTCAAACGTTCATTTTCGGATTTCACCGAGAAATTTCCTTGTAACGACACAATAACATCCCGAGTTAAATCAGTGTCCATGCACCTTACAAAGTGTTGCCCAGTTGATACTGCATTATTACATTGTTACTACTGCATTGTTAATGCCTCAATTATGCTAGGTTCTTAATCCAATCTTTCTGTAATCATCTTTGCAATCATACTGATCATACAAATATTTGGTTAAATGAATAAAAAAAAATTTGAAGGCCCTTAAAAAAAGAGGGGGCATCTTTTCTTTTTCTTTTTTTCCTGTTTATCTTTGTTCTGATGATTTTTTTTTTATCCGTAAGTTGATTTTCAACAGTAGACACAGTTTTTTTTTCCATTCGAGGTACGGCAGTGGCATGTGCTCCGAGGAGAGGTAGTGTGTAGGGCCTAATGAGCTGTGCGAGAGTGTTCTGCCTGTAGACCCGGGAAGCGAAGCTGGTGTATCGTCTGGAGTCTGTGAACGGGTGACCTCACGAGTGCCAGGGATTGTGAGATGTGTGGTGGTGGGGGGGCAGGTGCTGGCGACCGGGCTCAGCGGGCTGTACTCGGTGCTGCCTCGCAAGCTGCGGGCGGAGGCGGACGACTGGCACCGGCTCACGCCAGACGACGTGGCCGCCGTCCCCGAGCTGGCGGCCTTCATGAACTCCCTGGAGTTCTGCAACGCGGTAGTGCAGGTGGCCCACCCCCGGGTCACCGCCCAGCTGCTGGAGTTCCTGCACCAGGGCTTCCTGGTGCCCGTCGTGGGCCCCGCGCTCCTGCAGGTGTGACCTCTCTCTGCCACGGTCTGCCTACCGTGTTTACTCGCACGTGGGATGCGTCTGTATTTCAATCAACTCTAACTAGAGATGGACGAGTTGAGGTTTTTTGGCTTCGAGTCGAGTCGAGTCGAGCCGAGTTTAGCAATTCATATGTCGAGTCGAGTTCGAGCCACAAAATTTTTGAAGAGGTCGAGTCAGTTCGAGTTTCATAATTTTATATTTTTTTTGCATCAAATATGAAAAATAAAATATTACTACACATCCATTGATATAAGAATTGTGTATCCAAGATGCATCTGCATTATTTAAATATTTTAAATGATTAATTAGCAAATCATTATGTTGTTTAAATATAAAAAACTAAGCTACCGTGTTCCGATTTTTTCTCCATTTAAAATCCACTTAATATTTGTATCAGTATTTACTTTTGCCAAAATTCGTATGCCGTTTTGGGCTTTTCACTAGTTAGTGTTGCAAACGTCGAGTTACCTACGTAACTTCTCAATGTAAATACATTTTCCACGGCAAGATTATTCGCCCGGAACTGTTACAACTACAAGAATATCAATATGTTTAATAAATAAATATTTCATGCATTTGATTTGGCGATCAGTAACTGATTGCCTAATAAAATGCATGAGCGTTTTTATTATTATATTTTATTCAAACAAAAAGAAAGTAATTTTATTTTAAACGTTATTGACACGCAGCGCTGCGTAGCGGAGCACAGCTAAATTTAGTTCCAAAATGCAAGGCTGGCTGGCCTAACACGCAGCCATTTTCACGCTTCACGGCTTGGATGTTATTTACTAAATATTATAATATAATTATTTAGTAGACACCTGCGAGTACTCGAAATTCGAGTTTCGAGTCGAGTTTTTTAGTAATACTCGAACTTGAGCTCGTGGCTTTTCAACAACTCGAAATTCGAGCGAGCTTTTCTTGCACTCTACCTATAGAAAAAAAAAGACTCTCATTATAAGGGAATAAAAGTCTTACAACACTATTATCCTTTACTTTATAATGTAACATGATCGACCGTATACATGAACACATCATTTTTACGTACCTGGGATTTACGAATTTCCGTGATGAATTTTTTTTACTTCTATAATTTTCCGCATAGTTTTAATGTATCACTTTCCTGCTTTATGCGGAAGTATTTCCCGCTTTATGCGGAAACATTTCCCGCATTTTACTGTAAAAAGCGTTTAAATTGTCCGGGGTCTCATCATTTACGCCATAAAATGTGTGATATAAAGTCCCGTTTAAAATTTTTATGAAAGTTCCTGCCAGTAATGGCGCACGTAATAAATATAAATATGAAGAAAAGACAAATGAACAACAACTTACGAAGAAATATGGATGATGTACCATAACTACAGTACAATTCCAATAGTTATCTTAAGATAATTACCATAAAAAGAACTAACGATTCTTTGTGGATACCATAACTACTGCAGAAGCATGATAGTTACCACATTTGCACTATAGTTGCCGTAATAACCGAGATGTGTATTTACCGTGATGGTAATGTATTTATTTAGGACATATTAAAAAAAAAGGATGTTAAATCTTGATATGTACGGTTGGCACATGTTGCTAAGAAATAATGCGATCTGAAAGAATGCAGTACTACTACGAAAAGTGAAAAGGGTACTAGTGGATTTTTAGGTTATGGCAGTCTCTTTCGTTTTTCAGTAATATCGGCCGAAAATTAACAAGAGTATTGGAAGTTGGCAGAAATGCCGATTCAACTAAATATTGGCAAAATCGGCTTCTTCAGTACAGCTCTACATTTGATGACATGAGTAAACATATTTCAGACTACAGGACATTGAAAAAGACTTTAATTTCCATGTAGGTTTATTGTGCGTAAGTTTTTTTTGCAAGTGTAAATTGAATTAAGTAAAATGCTTCTATTTTTATTACTTTAAATTGATTAAACTTAATGACAAGTTACAGATATTTGACACTAATTTTGAGGTTAAACAATTTGGTAAATATGTAGAGTAACGGTATATGCGAAAAAAAATGCTAAAAATCCGAAAATACTTTTATTCTATGCTCTTTCACTTCCTCTTTTCAAATCAACCGGCGGAGATAAGAAATTCCAAATACTTTAGGAGATATAGAATTTTTTAATTTTGCAATACAACACCTGTACAACCATTAGACCGACGCCATTTTTGTTATTTTGCCGTGTGTTCGTGAATGCGTAATAAATAAAATGGTCGATTAGGTCAGGTCAGTTACATTATTATAACTTTCAAACTAAGCGGACATAAAAAATAATGTGAATTAATTTCAATGGTTCTTTAGTTTTAAAGTATTTATAATGTAACTGACCTGACCTAACAAACCCGGACAATATCAAAATAAAAAATAAGACTTTAAAATTAGAAACGTTAAAAACCCACCTAAGTTGGAGGCGGGTACATTTCCTTTGCCATTAGAAGGAAATGATGTAGTCGTTCACCTACGTCGCGATACCTCCGACGGATTAATAAATAAATAAATAATCACGTATTGGTTCATTTGAATACTGGCCAATCACGGAACTGTCACGTGACAAAATTGTCCAATAAGAAACATAATAGATACTCGTAAACCAGAAACAATGGTGATCGCCGCATGAATACCCAGGTATTGTGATGAAAATTAAAAAATTCGATATTCATAAAGTATTTGGAATTTCTTATCTCCGCCGGTTGATTTGAAAAGAGGAAGTGAAAGAGCATAGAATAAAAGTATTTTCGGAATTTTAGCATTTTTTTTCCGCATATACCGCGACTCTACATATTTACCAACAATTTTACTAAAGCATTCCAGCCACACAGGTTGCCAGCGAGAGATGCTTCTCATCTGCTGTAAACACCATCTCCAATCGTAGAGCTAATTTAACTCCTGAACGTGCAGAACAAATTATTTTTCTGCATGATAGATTGAAGAACAGAATTTAATACTCTATGACAATCTCTCTCAGAATTTTTGTGCCGAAAAGTGGAAATGTTGAAACAATGTGAATGTACTTTTCAAACAACATGATTTTTGGTGCTCAGTTAGTTGAAGCTCAGTAAGGACTCCAGAAAAATTGACAAGGATGAAATTATTCCAAAGTTATGTTACATTTACACAAACATATACGTACTTGTAAACTGTGGTTATGTTAGTTGGATGATATCAGTTACTAATGAACCAATGGAAACAGGTTAGATTCAATGGAAAACATGTTTTTTTTCCTAGCAGTGCAAATTATAAAAGCACTCTGTAAATAGTTACCCAAAATTAATAAGCCCACTTCATTTTAATACTTTATTCAAACATTATACCTACTAAGTTTAAGGTAAAAATAATTTCCCAAAAGTGTAACTGTATCACAAAAGCTCAAGCTTCGAGAACTTTCAAGTAGGCTCGCTCGAGCTTGGCTCAAAGTAAAATTCTTAGGCTCGCAGACCTCTAATGTAGGTCTATCTATTTAGTAGGCTAACAATGATAATGGTTTCTTTTTTTATTTCCATATTTTTCTCAAAAGTTCTCACATTTTATTACTCCATCACAGTAAATTTATGTGCAATAAACTGAAAAAAAAAACTCGAACTCGACTCGATACTCGCGAGTATTTTAGCAAACTCGCTCGAGCTCGACTCGAAGTGAAAATCTTCTGCTCGCAGAAGCCTATTATTTAGTGTTTTTATTTTTTGGTTACGGAAATATCTTGTTTATACAAGTTATTATAAACGGGGCACGATAAACGTTATGATTATTAATACATGTGCGTTTTGGTACAAATGTTTCTTCAGTGAAAATCCATTGACGTATCTTGTAAACAAATGCGGTACCATATTTGAAGTAAACACAGGATGTAAAACAAAATAAAAACAGTGCATGCTGTTTTTCAAGTTTTTTTAAATATAAAATGGTCATGTGACATAATTTTGTCCTATAAACTGTCGCCACTATCGAAAAAATCACGTTACGACGTCACGTTCATAAATGAAGGTAGGCCTAGGTTTGGTTGCACTTGGATTATAGTGCCGTAGCACGGTAGCGGGCAAGGTTAGGTTTGCACGGGATTTGTTTTGTTTGAAGGTCATTATCAATTCTTTTGGCGAAAACGTTAAGACAACCTATAATAAAGTGCTATGTCACGATGCTGGTACTTAACTCGAAACGTGTTTCGAGTCTCGAACTTGATAAAATATGTGACTCGGTTTTTGAGTCGAGTCAATCTGACCCAACTCGGCTCGGCTCGGCTCGACTCGATAAACCAAGACTCGACCCATCTCTAACTCTAACGTATTTCTTACTTTCCCCTTTATTCACACTTTCCCTCTTTTTACACTTTTTTTTACTTTGTCCCCATGAAAAGTGCAAATAAGGGGGTTTGCTGTAAATTTTCTTTTTCAAATTTTAAAGCAAAATATTGCAAAAAAATTTTTACAATTTTTTCTTCACACGTAAGTCACACTTCATTCCCCCCCCCCCCCCCCCCCAACAAATCTGGTAAAATTGCCGCGACCTATATGCGAGTAAATACAGTATTTATTTATTTATTGCACTTTCTGTCAAAAGCCCTACCGACAGCTGAAAAGCCTTAAACAGTTTGGCAGCATGCAGAACACTTAATAAAGTGATTAATACAAATCACAAACAATTTCAAATACAAGGGCATACTGCTAGATAACATTACGAGGCTAAACACAATGGCGAACCCTGCTTCAGATTTTGAGTAGGACAGATAACTGTAGGGGTTTTGGGTAGGTCATGTGCAAATACTAGTTTTTTTTGTTGTGAAGCGACAATCAGATTAATGTTTAAAATATTTGCGAAGTCTAATAGAATTGTGAATATTGTTCTCAGCAAGGCTCTATTATACTTAAAAAAAAAAAAAAAAAAAATACTGGATGGAAGTAAAAAAAAAAAGACATTATTTTAACGTTTGTAATGCTTGAACTGACTAAGAGATTAATCAATTGTGCCCTTTATATAACACAATTCAACAAAAATTATTAACTAACCATGCATAGCATTAATAGTGAGTATTCCTAAAAGCAAACCTGATTGTCACGTTTATTTTTTTTTTAAGTAACCAACTTTATTTTGGCAAAAGGTATACAACGAACAAGAAAATTTTATATTTTCATGGGGGAATCTTAGGCTTCCATGTTTTAGATCTTCGCAACAAACATTTAGCTTTACATCACAAAGCTTCAAGTAAAATTAATAGAAAATTTCCTGGCTTCGATTGATTCGCTTAGTTGAAGCTTCGCTTGGAACTGGTTTTGGGTGGTGTTGAATACCTCCCAGTTAAATGGGAAACCCGCAATTTCAAAAAATTGTACATTTACAAGGCATCAAACTTTGCAAAGGTGTTATAAAAACCATGGTTATTTGTTTTTTTTTTAAGAGTACTGAAGTTTAATAAATTACAGACAGTACAGTAGTGTAGTACCAAACAGGAAAAATAAATACATTTAGACAAAAAGATTGAACCCACTTCAAATTCAGGTGGGACTGGAGTATTTTATTTTTGCTGTATCTCAGTGTTGTGCAAAATTCACAGGTAAATACGGTATAAGTTTGGCCAAAAGTGGAAATCCTAGCAAGAGGAATAAATTAAAATGTTCATCATTACGTCCACCATATAAAATTTGTTACCAGAGTGCTCAACAAGCAATGAAACTGTGATTAGTTGCTCAAGTTTCTGTACCAGTTGCATCACGTGTCACGCAAACAGGTCAACGAGTGGCTAGTGGTTGGTTGCGTATTCGTCAGACTGGTGTCTCAAATGAGGGAAATCGCGTACAGATGGAACAGCCTCACAAAAGATACGAATGGAATCAGATGATTGATCAAAAAGTATATATGTAGTAACTGTTGACGGTCATGTTTGACATTGTTTTAAACCGATTGTTTAAAATTTTAATAATAAATATAGTTTAAGTTTGTAAAGATAAACTTTATTACATCATTTTATTCCTTAAATAATTTTGGTTATATGCGGGAAGCATCTATAAATGCAAATGTTTTGAACGGAAAAAATTTCATAGGAATATATGGAAGTGATCAAAGAAATAATTACTTAAACTTTATAAACAAGAAAATGTATTATGCGGAAACTTCTTAAGCGAGTTTTACTGTGTGTAAGATGCATACATGCATTTTGCATGCTTTTATTGTTTGTTATTCAAGTAGCTGTTGCTATGCATTGATAGTAGCCTGTTTGAATATGTTTAGTAAACTGTTTGCCACAAAAATTTTTCATTTTTTAGTTTGTTTAGATTACTACTTAAATTTTGTAAACATTGTTTAGTGAGTTCAGTTTTAAAAAAATTGGATTGATTATTCAATATAAACTGCATATTTTAAATTTAGCCACATGAAAACTGGATTTAATATGGCTCACAAATGATATGATGCCTTTTGACTATCATATCATTGTGGCTTTAGTACCTACCGATTTTTTTAAAATATATATTTGTTTATTAGCTATGTGAACATGGTGTTTTTTGTATTTTATTATTTTATTGGATGAGTAATTTTACTTTTGTAGCAGTTAATATTTATTTAATTTTTGAGGAATGCATGTTTATTTCCACAAACTTAAAAGATCTCAACTGGTCTATCCACAGCTGAAACCTTTAATGGATGATGAACTAATTATGTTGTTATTAATGAATATTGAGACATGTTAAAAAAAAGGATCACAAGCAGAATAAAGTAAGGTAAAGAGATAAGTATTTATGTATGTAAGTTGGTTTAGTGAAGATATTTCTGTGGGGAATTGTTCAACAACGTAAAAGTTGTGGACTTGTTGATGAAATTATTTTTATTTTTCATATATATATATATATAAATTGAAATTTAAACTACACTTTAATAACTATGAGATATCTTTCTGTATGTATCTGAATAACCAAAATTTCCGGTAAGGTAAAATATTACTGATCTAACATTATTAATTTAGTTGTATCTACCGAAATCTTCCAAAGGGGTCGTCCATTAATCACGTGATGTTTTTTTAGCAAATTTTTAACCCCCCCTCCCCCCTAGTGATTTGTGGTGAGGTTTCAGACTACCCCCCTCCCCCCCCCCCCAATAAATCACGTGTATTTTTTTGGTACAAAATATATTTTAAAAATTTAAGAATATTATCTTTAAATATAGGTATAATCTAATTTAATTCTGGAAAATTAAGCACAGTGATAAAAATGTCCAGACACACATTAAGGTTGCAGGTTTATTCTCACTGGCATAAAAATAATAAAGGAAAGGCTTATATGTGATTTACGCATGTATTCGGCGCCAAAATCACAGTCTTACTGGCGACTGGCAAGCCGAGCCGGGTGGTTCATGTTGCGGCGGGCGGGGATATTGTTGCCTGGCTACGGCGAGTCAAGGTCACGAGTCTCTTTTCGGTTTAGTAGAAATCGCGCGAAAAAATAAATACACGTGATATCTCTCTACACCCCCCCTCCCCCCTTGTGATATTTCGTGATTTTTCCCGACACCCCCCCCCCCCCCCCCCCCCCTTTAGAGCCTCACGTGATTAATGGACGATCCCAAATGAATAATACAATATTAAAAGTAAAATATTTCTAGAAAAATAAACAAATGTTAAACAATTTACAACTAATTAATTAATTGTATCCAAATTTAATGGTTGATACTTAAATAATATGAAAATTAAAAATATAAATTAAATTTGCCAAACAGTAATTAACCTCAGTAAACAAAACTAGCTCATTAAAAATAGCACTAAGAATAATTAAACAAAATTTGTGAGGTATTCTGAGGGAAAATACTAAGTTTATCAGAAATAGTTGTGCAATATACAAAGTTAATCAAAGTTAAATTTAAATTAGGAATTATACAAATGTTAACAGAAATCAATGATAATATGAATAATTTTGGATACAACTAACTTATTTCTCAAATTTTAATCTATTACTAACTAAACACACATAGACCTGAAGCAACAACACATCATCACCATACATACAATTGTAGAAATATCCAATCAATACAAAATCTTCCAAATATTAATTTCTGTAGTCTTTCATAGCAGTGAACAGAAGCTGCTGAACTTGAAGAATGATGATTCAGTCCTGTAGTAGTATACGTTAGAGTTATTTTAAAAGCAGCGAATCTTCATCTAGCTAATCTTCTATTAATGTTTTTTTTACAAGTATTAAATTCACATTCTTCAATCTTCATCCGTAGATATTCCTTTGAATTCGGTGTAGCACTTTAATTAATAAACTATATTATCACATTTAAAATGACAGTCCTTTTCAGCCTTCTAAATTCATTATTTTTGTTCCAAAACTCAACGTTCTTAATAATCACTTTCATTTCTTTTTCCCTGCTCTTGTTTTAAAACTAACATTTAATTACAAAGAGTATTTAACATACAAATTTCCACACAGATTTTATGCACAAGCATAGAGTAATGCTGTAATCTTATAATATAAAAATGAATCGCATAATGTGTTGGTAAGCACATAACTCAACAACGCCTGGACCAATTTGGCCAATTTTTTTTTTTTAAATGTTCGTTGAAGTTCAAAGATAGTTTTTACGGCGAGAAAAATTCGAATAATTGCCGGAAAAACCCTAAAACCAGCCCTTTTCTTTTTCCCATACAAACGTTTTCTAACTAAAACGAGCACTCATTGTTGTTTAAACAATGTAGGTATGTTCCTAACGTCAAAGAGTCAATTTGCACTTTATTACCTCTGTACAAAGTTCAATCATATCTATCAAAACAGTGTGCGTTGGAGCACAGATTGTAGCATTGCATAATGAGGATTTGTTATATACATATATATTTTTTTTGGTGTCATAAGAATATTAAGAATCACTTTGATATGAAAGATAGTAATTATTTAATATGTAGATAAGGATAGTTCAGAGTTGTTAAGAATTGTTATTAATTACTTTGGTTAAATTTCATGGAAAGCCTTAAAATACTTATTTCCTTGAGATACTTAATTATTAATTTGAGGGTTAACTCCAGTTCGTAATAATTAATTTTGATATTTGATAATTAATGTCAGTAATTGTTTTGTTTAAAGCAGTATAGATTATAATTTTACAGGACATCATTTTTAAACAAAAGTTTTTATATGAATTTCAACTTTGTTTACTAAATTTGTAACATTGTATTGGAATTTTTTGGGTAATTTTATATTCTATTGGATATTGCTAGTGTAATATTTTGAGAATAGTCTGGAAGGTACAGAAGGAAGAGCGGACAGGCGCGACACTCTGGCGCCAGAAAGCTATTTTTCACTTTGTAAATGCGTGTTTGGGATTTACGCGTCACGTTGTACGCACAGCTGTAGCGACCGTCTGGAAGGGTCTCTGGAGGCTACCACTAGCCAGCCAATCAGGGCGAGCCCTGGCGTCAAGAGATGTGCCAGTACAAATTTCCTTATATGGTCATGTTTTGGAATTATGTGCACTGATTGGTCAGTTGGCCCACGGGGTTGCCTCCCTTGTTTTCACCTTTACAAGGGAAGGTAATCTCGTCGACCAAGTCACTTGTTGCTCGATCGTTGTCGAACTCGGTCGTGTCGTCGGCAAGTCGCAAGACAAATGTAAAATCACTAAGAGATAATTTAACGCCTAGGGGCTGGGGCCAAGCCGTATTTTTTCAACCTAAATTCATTGTTTTCTCGGACTAATTAACTAGAAATTTAGGCCCTAGGCGTCGGCATCGGCCCGACTTCGTGAGATTACGGTCCGCGATCGACGGTACATTGAGTTATGTAATTAATTAACCAAGGGACGTTACTAAGTTTTTTTTTTTTTTTTGGCGAGTGACAAGACTCCTTAACCATCAACGGCAAGATGTATGGTGCTGTGGTATGTATTTAGACATCGTTAAAATTCGTATAAGAAAAGACAAAAACTGTGCAAGTAACGAAGTTTTTCTAACTAAATTCATTTGTAAAATTGTGTATTGAGGCCATGTAACAATGAGAAAAAACATTTTTTTTAAAGAAATAAACAAAGATAATTTAATAAACTCTTTTATTTCCAAATAACGCAGAACCATAGTAATGAAAAATTCCTCAGGAACATTGTTTGTTTTGTTTTGTTACGTTTCTATGTGTGCTTAGCCGGGCAAAAACATACAACGTAACAAGATAAACAAAACAAATAAACCGAAATCGAATAGTTCAATTTGGTCGGCTTCGCGATATTATTTCATTTGTTTTACTTTAAAATGCATAAGTTTTCAAGTCATTACATCAGTCAAACAAAACCAGCGTTACCAAAAGTATTTCATAAGTTTAAGTTTTTATTATTTCTTTTCCCTATTTTAAATACGGCTTGAAGGATGTGACTTCAAGTCATATCAAATTAAAAAAAAAGTTGAAACAACAACAAACTGTCAATGTCAGTGTTTTTTTCTTTCTTGGATTTTAGGTTACCTACCCTAATGAGTTTGCTTTTGTCAACTTATACACGAAACAAATTCTTACCTATATAGTGTTTTGTGCAGTGTTTTTTACCTATGATCGCTAATTATTGCATGTGACCAAATAATCTATAATATAGATATGCCTCCTATTAGACGAATCAATTTAGGTAGAAGAACCCGAAATGCTACAAACCAAGCTAATTACCGATCTAATCATGCACTACAATGAAAATAAAAATTATTATGTTTCACATGATTAACAATAAAGAGATTACTTATTTTTTTTATTTATCTTTTTATTTATATGTTTTATTTAATTATATTTCTTATTAAAAACACCATATCACCAGGGTGATGGTTCTGTTCAGGAGAATTTTTTGCCCCATCTATAAAATATGTAGGAACAAAAAAATGTCACATTACAAATCATTTTGACAGGACTTTATTGCAATTTAATTAGGCAGTACGAAGTCTGCCGGGTCAGCTAGTTTATAATAAAAGAGTATAACTGGTGTTATCAAAAAAAAATTACACTTATTAAATTGTCTATTGACAAAATACAGTACAATTTCATTACATTGCTTAGCACCAGTTTAGAGAGAGCACGTGTATAAAAGTGATACAGTGCTGTGTAGTTTACAGAAGGAGTTTGTGCAGTGGTTGGATTAGTGAGAAATTTTGGTATGCTCTTTTAGTAGGGACTTAAAAAACAGCTATCGTGATTAACTAAAAAAAATAACGTGAATTTTGATATTTTGAATTTAAAATGTGATTTAATAATTTTTCCTGTCTTTTTTTTTTTTTTACGAATTTCAACACAAATAAACGAGTACATTTCGTACTATCAGGGTGTCTACCGACCGGGAAAAACGGGAAAAACGGGAATTGTACAGGAATTATACGGCCCGGGAAAAATACGGGGATTGTGCGGGAATTTATCCCGATGTCCGGGAACTTTTGACTTTTCCCCGCCCGTCAATAACATTTATATATTAATATTAAAAAGCGAAGATTTTACTGCAACACAATCGTGAATCGTGTGATTATTGCTTCTCTACAATATACTGGTGCTTTATTGCAGAGTGCTGAATGCAGACGATGGGATCAACCTACACAAGTTGCCGCGTAATCGTGATAACCATTTGCGTAAGGCGCGTGGACTCGCCCAGTTTTTTTTTTTTTGTTACTGTAGTCGTTCGTTAATGGTCGTTCCCGGGTTCCCGCTCATGCTTAAATTATAATCCAGTTTATTTTTGCGTGTTGTATAGTGTGGTTATTGTTAAAGTTCGTCCGGTTGGTAAGTAATAATAATAAAATGCATCTTTTTGTGTGTGCAGAAGTTATTTGTGATAAATCTTTTTATTAAAAAATTTTTTTCGTTTCGTGAACATCGGAAGAAAGTAGACAACATACCTGCAAAATATATCGTATTTGCCGGCGTATAATGCAAGAATTTTATGCTGATTTCAGTGGTCACGAATCAAAAATCATATTATATGCTGTGTCGTATTATTTTTGTATACAAGCGACCATTATCACGTGTGTATACAAATTAAGCGCGTATGACAAAGTTAATTGCGCCGGCCGGCGACAGCTGCAAGCTAGCCTTGCTCTGTGTGAGTATACATCCACCCCTCGAAGTAACGCTGCTCGATTAGCGCCAATTAATTAGGGCTCTTTTTGAAGTAGCGTTCTTTTTGAAGTAGCGTTCTTTTTCGTCCACAAAATTTTTTAATTTACACGCGCGCATAATGGCAACGGCACTCTTGTATCAAACTCAATGCAACATAATAAATCTCGGCACTTTTAAATTTTTAATGAAAAAACGAATTAAAAAAACGTAAGTTTTCACTTTTCCGTACTAGTTATTCAATTTTTGATGCCTGTTTTCTTATGTCTAGTTAAAAGTTTTACAAGCAATAAAATTACGTTAATATATTCGTGGATCGTGTTTATACAGCCATGTTTATGCTACTACTTCCATCTGGCGAGAAAGGTCAGAAGCTTTCGAGGTCAGTTAATCTCATTCATGCCAGGTTGCGCTAGTTGAAGTGGACAGCACATTATGTTTCCAGAAAAAAAAACTTTTTGACGTGACAACGTCTAATAAATCGATGAACGCCGGCTGCACGCACGAAAAAATGTCCCGTTACGCACATTGTTCCGTTACGCTGTGTCCCGTTATGCTCATTGTACGCTTGCGCCGCATCTATCTCTCTTCCACTCGACTGTTTATAAAGTGAAGTGAAAAGTTATTATTCCTTTATTATTAAAATAAAAATTATTCAATTTTATTCATAAAAGTTTGCAATCATTTCATCAATGTTTTGTTATGACGTCACGTTAAACTATCGTCCGTAAACCGACTTTACCGACAACCAATTTTTAAACAGGATAAATTTGGAGTATGGTACAGTATACATACATATTTCAAAGGCGGTAAAACCCCTTATTTTGTTTAACATGCTCTCTTTTATGTTAAAAACGTATTTGATTAGCGCTGTTTTGATTAGTGCTCCATTTTTCTTTGGATGAATTACCGTGTTACTTCGAGGGGCGGGTGTACTGTACTCTGTTGGACAGGAACTTGGTTGGCAAAATTTGCATTTGGCAAGTGGCATATCGCGCGCAATGTCATGCAAGTCACATGCATCTTTCTAAAACAGCGCTGCTGCCACGATTGTTTTGGGTGCGTGTAGTTTATTTATTTATTTATTTATTTATTTATTTATTTTCATCCATTTGACCATACAGACATTTGTACAAATGGTATAGGACACGTCAACAAATATAAGTTAATACACAAACAGTATAAGTTAAATATACCAAAAATACAGACATGGGAAACAAAAATAACAACAACCAAACTAGTACAGGTAGCTATATATACAGCCTCTAAAGATAAAAGTCCAAAATTTGACAGTTGCCATGTGGCAAAGTTTGGCTGCAGTGCAAAGTAACCTAGAATGAGCTAAATTTTATCAACATAAAGTTAGGCCTAACTTTTCTGTGACAAATTTTCTTGAAATCCAAGTTTTTGGTAAAAATATTTTTTGTGAACATTTTTTTGTACAATTTTTTTTAACATTGCTATTATTATAATTAGTGATAGTGTAAGCTGTAAATGTACATGAATTTTTTATTAGTGTACGGGAATGTACGGGAATTGTACAGGAATTCTGTGACCAAACATGGGTAGACACCCTGTACTATGCTCTTGGTTTGAACCTCTTCTTCCCAACGCACCAAGAACCATTACCGTATCGTCACATGCTAGGCCAAGAGTTGGAACAGCCTAGTTTAAAAACTACACGCACACTGCGTCTAAACTACGTTACTTATGCCAGTTTGATCGCTGTTGTTTTCTTCATGGCTTTTGAAATTTTGACAGAGGGCTGGGCGAGCTTAGTTTAAAAAACAAACGTCCTACGTTCAAACTGAGTTTGACGGCTGTTTTTTTTTACTCCCACTGAAATGTTGCCTCAGGTGACGGATGACAGAGATAACAACACTTTGGGAACTTCTGGAAAAGGGAAGAGGAAGGTAGAGGTGCTAATGGAGCAGTCGCAGGATTCTTCTCCCCTTTTCTCCTCTCATTGTTCCCGCTGTGATGGCAGCCCCTTCCCCCTTCTCAAATGTCTACTCATGCCACCCCCTTCTATCCCCCCCCCCACTCTTTACTACTGTTTATACATGTGTTTTCTTAAGGACGTCTTTCATCTGCAGCAACCAAACTATTTTTTTTACAACTGCCTGCTTGCAGTATTAACATAGGCCATGTAAATAGCACCGTTATCAATATTTTCAGTCTTAAATGTTTATTGCCCCACATGAAAAATGCGGGAAATGTGGTTAGTGCAAGTCAGTGAACTGAAGAATCAAAATGCATCTGATGCAATTACACTAATGTGTAAATACTGCAAAATGCTGAGTTATGTTTGTAAGAAAATATTTCACTTTAAAGAGCGTAAAAAAAACCACAAACATGTTAGTTGCAAGCAAAAATACTCTAGTGGTAATGATTTTGAATAATGACCCTTCTGCACTAGCATTCAGGACTTTAAATAAGTGTCCACAAAACTTTTCGAGGGTTACGAAGTCCTTAAAGAAGATGTGCACGTTAAAGACCATATTCCAGCCAACGTAATGAGGATTACCAATTGATTAACACTGAAGGAATTTTTATTTTGATTTGCTGTTTCCATTTTAAATGTTTCTTCAACCTTAAAAGAGAGTGCAGGGCATATAATACATTATTTTTTGCTTCTTTAATATTCGTTTGTTTAGAACTACTTTTAACACACAAGATTTTAATTGAATAATTTTTTTTTCAGGAGTGGCCTTTTTTAATGTTAAGAATGGTGTTTCAAATACATAATCATTTAAGTAATTGGTTTTGCACAAATAATCTGGTTAAAAATTGAACACTATTTAGGAAAATACCTTTCCACTTGTTTCGAGAAAAGCTTTGAACTTTAATTTAGTAAAACTATTAGGAAGCATTGTAAATAAAAGTTTAAAAAATTTTGACTTTGGTTTATTTATTATCAGTTATTTTATTTCTGTAAAAGATTTTTATAAATTTTTTATTTGTTTTTAATATTGGCAGGATAATTGTTTTTCATTGGTAGTTTATTCTATAAGAAAGAAACTGTTAAAGAACTAAACAATTTCTAGGAATGGATTTTATTGAATATTTGTTGATTCAAACTGATTTCAAAATCTTCAAAGAGGCTTTTCCAGTTTTCAGAGGGTGTGAAGAGATTCATGCTCTTCAATTGAGTGATGTGAGGTTTGTGTCTCGGATCTTTCTTGGTGATTTTGAACGCTGCTTTTTTGTGCACTTGCCATGTAGTGTCCGGTGACGTGGTATGGTGTGCTTGCTTTCTGTACTCTGTTGTTTCTGGAATGCTGTGCTTATGTTATGTTTTATGTCATTTAGATTGTGTTATATTCTTGTGTTAGTTCGACGAAAACAAATTTTTTTGCTACTTTTTCAATTTCTTCATTAATGTTTTATACTACTGTATGAAAAAAAAATTGTTTTTATGTTTTTATTATTGTACTTGCTCAAAACTGGAAAACTCAGAACTGCTGGAAAATGTATCCACCTGTAATCTTATTCTGTTTTTTTTTTTTTTTTGTAGTTTTAAATTTTGTAAATATTTTCTGATAGCTAGTTTTGTTATTTCACCTATTACTTGTTTTTATCCACAATTCTTCATTTAAGCTTGTATAAGACATTTTTTAGGCAGATTCTCATGCACTGCAGATTATCACTAATTACTGTCATAAAACATTTTCTAAACTTTAATATCATACTTGGCCAAACTTTTTTTTTGTTTTAATATGTTGAAGTTTACATACACAAAAAGTTTTTTTTCTGAATAACTCATTTATTGCAAGTTAAAAATTAGTTGCAAAGAATTCCTTTGATTATCATTTTCTGAAAAGAAGTTTCATAGCTGTTTAAAAGCTTGTAATTTGTAATCACTTTGAAATGAGTAGAATTCTGAATACTAAGACAATTTAAATTTGAAAAATTAGCCTTTTGTTATTGTTTAAAAAAAATTCAACATTTTATTAGTTTATTTTCAGAATATGCCATAATGACAGATAACTGCAGCATATAATAATGTTAGGTGGGTAGCATTGCATGAATTTGGTTTTGAATATTCTATTTGTCACTTGATTTGCCTGGTAGGTGTGAGAGGAACATTCTCTCCCGTCACCAAAAATATATTTCATTTCAGTTTTGAAAACTAAAGGTGCAGCAGTTATTTAAGAGTGTAGCAAGTAAATTTAACCCAATATTTTCTGGGCTTGGAATGCTGAAAGTGGACTGTAAGCAAATATGTAGAAGCCCACATGAGACAAACTTACCATGGTAGCATCATTTTTCCAACTAGTTTTCCTAGGAAGCACCACTAACAGTATCATTGTAGTGCATAGAGCAAGACATTCAAATACAACGTAAGACTTGGCCCAGAGAATAATTATAACCATTTTACTCTATGAGTATAGTTTAAAGAAATACGTATACGTTACTGATTCTTCGAACATATATTTCAATTTTTAAACAATCAGACACCACTTACAAGGGAGAAAATATTGACAAAAGTAAATGAATTTGAAAAAAAAAATTAGTAACAGTTAATTTTTTTAAAATTTTTAACCTCATTCAAACTATTTTACATAGATTCACGATTTAGGTATCAACAACACTTCTAGGAAATAAACTATTTTCAATGCTGTGCATTTGAAATAAACTACGTAAGATGCTGAAATTGGGAGTCTTATATTCTTGGTCACATAAACATTGAAGGCATATTATATTTGAAAGTAGCTTTCATTCCCTCAGTCGAGATTATCTAGCTAGTTCTACTTTCATGTCAAATTCGCGATTGCCGATCTCCGTACTTACTCCAAATGTATCTTAGGTTTCAAGTGGTCCTGCATATCTAGGTTCTTTTGTATTTAAAGTTTTTTGGATGAATGTGATACTGAACATTAAGAAATTCAGAGTAGAGTTACTTGAAACTAGTATAAAAATTTTATGCTAACTAAACAAACATTTGTTGGGTTCATTTGTCTGATGTTTCGTTATGACACATTAACAAAACTTCTTTCTGTCATAGGGTTATCTTTTTGCTGTTTACAGAATCATAATTTTCAATATAATATTGATCTTATTTGGAAAATTATTAGAAACATTAATATCATCCTGCTTTCTGATTACTTCGTCTCAGTATTTTGGAGGGGGGGGAGGGAAGATAAATTTTAGTTGCCATCATTTTAAACACTTAGCAGAATTACTTGTGGTAAAATATTAGGCTCGGATTCGAGAGGGCTTGTGTTTGGATCTGAGTCCAGCCATCTTAAATTCGACTTTCCGTGGCTTCTCGAAATGACACGGAGAAAGTGTTTGACTGTTTATTACCACTTACCAGAGGCAGTTGTGATTCTCAGAATCAGAACTGTTATGATCTCAAGACATAAAGTGCAAAAAAAAAAAAAAAATTAAACAATTTTAAATTAATATGTATCTTCTTTTCATGGCATTATGACAAGGATGCAAAAATTTACTTTTCCCTATTTACTAAAAACTTGACTTGGAATAAGCTGGACAACAATAAAGTTTGCATTTACACAGAGAGAATTTTTAAGAGGCTAAATCCAGAAGGTTGCAGACCGCCATGTTGGCACACTACATACCACGTCACTCAGTGTGTCATTTCTAGACCTTATTTATTTTATTGTGGTGTGTGTATGTGTTGTTCTGGCTTTGCTGCGGTACACCGCTGGGGTCCCCTGGTTCGCTTGTAGGACTCTGTTGGAGTTTCGCTAGAGCAGTTAGAGTCGCCAGTCGAAGCGGTCAGTACACAGCCACACACATCAGCATGCTAGCATGCCTCCGCATGCCCACCGCATCACGCATGCCTGCTGCCCTTTGCTCGCCTGGACTTTCTTTCGCACTCTGCTCCAGTAGTTTTTATTTCAGCTGATACCGCAGACATTTTCAGTCGGGTGAATACCTGCTCTCCAAGACTTGGACAAACTGTTAAATATGTAACACTTAGGTTATTGAAGGGCAAGCAAATTTATTTATGTTGTGTGTGGGATTAATGTTAATAAGTGCAGATCAGTATTAATATTTCGTACTTTTTTATATGTCTTTAATGCTATAACTGTTCTTTTGTTGACATGCATACTGCTCTGCATAAAATTTTTGTTGTTTTTGTTATTGCTCTGTTTGACATTGCTTGTGTGTTTAGAGAAAGTTGTGAATTTTTTACAGAATAAGGGTTTTGCTTAATTTACATGTGTGTTACTTTTTTTTATTTGCAGCGTGATTGTAATGTGTTTTCACCTTTTCTTATGAATTTTGTTAAAAATGAAAGCTTATCTGTCATTGATTACTTATCAGACTTGAATTTAATGGCTAGTTAATGAACTCAAAGGTGATTTTACATATTTATTTTCCTATCCTCGATGCTTTGACATCGGCACTTTGAAGACCACTGTGATTACGGATTATAGAAAATCCATGTAGTTTCAACGGGAATACATTGTAGACAGTGCTAGTAAACTGGGCATACTACTGACAGGTGAGGGCATGACCTAGGAAATTCACTTTGGGACGAGACTTGGGCTACAGGTAGTACCCCTTTAGGGTGTTCAACACTCAAAACAAGAAAGCTCAATGGCCAGTCAATTTTTAGAAAAAAGCCTTCACACATGTGAGCTCAGCTTATGTACTAATAAGTATCACTTCGTCGGCAGCCGCTGAGCAGCTTAGTAGGTAGCGTTATTGACTATAGCCAAGTTGTTCAGGGTTCGAATCTCTGTTGCGATCACTTTTTGTGTTTATTTTATGTTTATAAGTGTGTCTTAAAATATTTTTAATTAAGGTTGTGCCCCCCCTTCCCCCCCCCCCCCCCCCCCCAATGAAAACCAACATTACTGAAAAACTCTTGAGTAAAGTAATGTGATTTGGTAGCTAAGGTCAATAGTAGCAATCCACCTGAAAATTTTTTTACACTAGTAGCTCAATTGGTGCCGATTTCTAGAATGTGCCGAACCATAAATTTCTGTATTTAATACCTTCCACTGTACTGTGTGTACTGTGACTGTAGAGTGCCTAATTGTGTTGTTCATTAATACCCAAGAGGTCCCACTTCAAGTTAAAATCAGACAGACATTCAGAGCAAATAGCCTATTTCTACCTGCCGGTATGTGGAAATCACGCAGGAACACAGTCTGTAGTACGATGTATTGAAATCCTAGGCTACTGTGATAATTCTCTGCCATTTTCCTGTGACTATCACAAATATAACTAAACACGCTTTACAAGTTGAACCCTCTAGCATGGGTTCCCATTTCTAGCAGTGCCCTTATGAAACTGTCTGCAGTGATGTCAATCCACGCACACACCTAGATAGTTACAGTGGACGAAAATGTACAAAGTACATTTGCAGTCAGACAAAATACACTTACGAAACTTGTCTAGGGTGATGTTAATCTAAGCACACACCCGGATAGTTACACAGGACAAAAACATTGAGCACATTTGCAGTCTGGCGGACATTGGTTTATGGTTTACCCTATCATGCTGGTTGGGAAGAACCTATATTCATCCCTGTATTCATAAGTCAAACAAGCCAGTGGCCACTACAACAAGTGAAGCATATTTGCAGTTTTAGCTTGCTAATTATTGAGGTCACAATTTTCCCTGAGTGCAACTGTTTTATCAGATATTCTGATCCATTTAAGAAATTTAAATGTGGTAGAGGGACATGAGTAGTCACGGACGTACACATTGCTGTTGCTTGTTTTGCCGGGCGACAAAAAATAAGCTGGTCCAACTAGTGAAATGTCACTGCACCTTTTCTCATGAATTTTATTTCGCTCCGATAGTCCCAAAGTCTCACCAGGGCCATCGAGAACCAAGAGCCCAGAAGCAAATAATATAATGTGATGTACAACTTTCATAACTCCAAATTTTCAAAACAAAAATCCAAATACTGTCCATAACTGTAAACATGTAAGGTTTCGTATAAATTCTATTAATGATAGACTTGTAATTTTCATCCAATTAAAGTAAACCCAAGTATTTTTTTTCTTTTAACTCAACCGGGGGGCGTCACCTGGTGCCCAGGTCCCAGGGTTTCCCCCCCCCCCCCCCCCTCAAATCCTGTCCCTCTCTCTTGACGGCTTGAGTCTCACAATATTTTAATTATTTTACTTTTAGAGTGATTTATTATTTGTGCACATTTATATTTGTGTGTGTGAGAGAGAAAAAGATCAAACATCCCAATTAAAAATTCTTAAAATATTTTGTTTTTACATATTTCCACCATCCAATTCCTGGCTAAAACATGAGCTATTAAGGAGATTTCTGTCTCGTATTGCTTATCTCTTAGAACCTTTCAGCACCATGTTCTGCAAGATGTGGTATGCCTGGTATGGTTGGTTGAGCTTTGAGCACAATTGAGCACATTCCTCATTCCTGTCCTTTGTGTATGCTTCTGCCATACTCATAAGTCAGAATTATAAAATAATATTAATATTATTACTACACCAAATATTCCTTTGAGGTATGTAAAATAAAAAGGAACAGTCACATTCAGCTGTCACAAATTTATTATAGTTAAGACATAAAAACTGATATTTTCCATAGTTTACTATATGTATGACTTATCACCGGATATATTTTTTTTCCGTCGAAGTTGGGATGGTTTTCAAACATTGATTTCAAAAGTGCTTAATTAAATTTAATCAGTCAAAAATGTACTTGTTTAGCCCAGAAATTAATAAGATTTACTTCGTAAATAATCAGAGGTTGATTTAGAAAGGGAGCGAGAATAAGTTTCAAAGTTTTATGCTTGTAGCTGTTTATATAATAATTTGGCAATCTAAATCAATAATTATTGACCATTCATCACTACCCACACAGCTTATTATTTGTAAGTCACTTTGAGTTTACATACTAACAGTCTTTTCATTTTTTAAAGCCACGTAATGATCATATCATTGAATGAACATAGGAATCATAGTAGAAATTTATTAATTATATATTGATTGTTTTGTCTTTTCCTAATCTATCTTAACGAAAAATTACTTGAAATTTTAAGAAGTACACTCAAGTTCAATGTGGAATTTTACCCTTGCATGTTTTTGAGTGCTGTAGTGGATAAATGTTAATTTTGTGGTTATTTCAGACTGCCTATCTGTGCAGAAGTTCCCAGACTCATTGAAAGATATATACACTAGCCATTTGAATTGCCTTATTTGTTAGACACTAATAACCTGCATCATCAAAAATAACATATACCTCTGTCTTATACAGTGCATGTAACGTACTTTTCCAATGTTGTAACTTACAGTATTGAGCTTTGCTCCCCCCCTCCCTCCCCCATCACTTTTGTGTGATTTGTGTAGTGTGCTCATCAATCATTTTGAAGGGTCAATTACTGTGCCACCACCAAACCCAAAGACAGTAGAACATAAAATCTTGCTTGCTACAAACCTTTCGTTGCTCTGGGCAGATCTCATTGAATAAGAGGAGGCACTGATAGTTACCATCACAATATTGTTGGATTTCGCGAGTTTAAACTCATTGAATGCTGTCAGTGGCCCTTTTTCAGAAGATCAGCACACACAAAGCTCTAGCAAACAGACATGCAAAAAAATGAGACACACTGATAACTAAAATACGTACTATTTCGGCAATACTCTCACATTCTAAAATAAGAATTTCTGGAACAAGTTTTAGCAATTGTGCACCTTGTTTGTAAATTGCAAGTACTGAAAATGAGTTACTTCACCCTGTAAGCGCATTTTGTAAAAGATAGTTAAAAAATGTTCTTCAAGGGTTTTACTGTATAAAATAGCTTTCTCTGTTCTGGGGCAAAGTATTCCGTTGCTGAACATCCTTCCAAGTCTGTCAAATTCTTTCCGTGCTTGCCGATGCTCTGAGAATGTTTGCTTCCGGATGCTGTGCGCGTAACTGTAGAACAAGTGTAGGAATGTTTCTGCTGCTGGTGGACCGGGTGGATCGGGTGGACTCGTCTGTGCCCGATGGCGTCTGGAGGTGAGACCGTCGTGTTCCCTGTCGCAGAACTCCGTGGAGGAGCTGGTGACGGCCACCGCGTACTTCGACCTGTTCCTCCGCAGCATCAGCGAGCCGGGACTCCTCTACTCCTTCATCAGGTTCCTCCTCGAAGACAAGTACGACGGCGAGAGGATCCTGGACTGCCTCATCAACAGGATAGACGCCAAGACCAGGGTAACGGCGCAGGCCTCTGCGAGTTCCTTTTTTTCCTTTTTCCGTTCGTTCGAATCTCATTTCGGATTGAACATTGCAATGTTCTCGAGTACTGCACGGCCAAGTTTGACGGATTTCAG
Organism: Bacillus rossius redtenbacheri; assembly: GCF_032445375.1. Classification (NCBI taxonomy): domain Eukaryota; kingdom Metazoa; phylum Arthropoda; class Insecta; order Phasmatodea; family Bacillidae; genus Bacillus; species Bacillus rossius. The sequence continues at coordinate 39,812,235 of NC_086338.1, forward strand.
GTAAATATTTTCAGATTTAGTCCATCTTCAACGAAATTACGGAGTGTTGTTTATTTGTTACGAAAACAGAGGAATTTAATTACACACCTGAAATATTGTGTGTATCAGCATTTCGTGCAATAAATCTGAAGGTAAACTTTTTAAAAATTTAACTAACATTAATCTAAATCCAAAGATTTATTTACAGAATTTTAAATGTTAAGTGTTGTGGAAACTTGTAAAGTATTTTTTAAAATTATCTAAACTAAAAAATAATTTATTTCATTATTTTAAACATAAGTGATTTGCGAACCTTTTGTATTTATTTATTTGTTTGTTTAATGCGTAGGTGAGTTGGCTAGTTACTGTATAATAGTGAGAGCTAACTATTTTGTAGTCTTAGTATTTGGAGTAATTTTTATTGCATATGTTTTACACATGTTATATTGTGTGAATGAATGAGATTACTGATGGTTGTACTGTTGTACTAATCATTTGGCAGTACTGTGAATTTTGAAAAAAATTTTGAATCTAATTTTAACATACAGTGAATTTCTTTTTCACACTTCACAGGAGCCCACGAAAAATTGATCCAAAATTGAGTAAAATAAAAATGAAAGAAATATACATAGAAACCATAAAGAAGAGGTGAAAAATAAAGAATATAAAAATGGCAATGCATTTTCTTAAACCAGTAAATTTTAAGTTATAAAGTGGTTTTGTTGATCTGATTAAATGCATAAAATAGTTGTTATTAATATTTTAAAATCATACTCACTGATTATTACTTAAAAATAAAAATCTGTAAATAATGTTGTGAAAACAAATACACATTTCTCATTAAATCAGCTTATCCTTATACGTGGTACATTTTTTAAATACATCCACCCCTCGAAGTAATGCTCTCATTCTTTCCAGGAAAACAGAGCGCTAAACAAAACAGCGTAATCTAATATGTATGTTTTTTCCCTTAAAAAGGATAAACTTAACATTTTCTATTATTAAAAAGGTTATTTAACCTGTTAAGGAGATTCCTGATCGTGTTGTTTACTCAAAGCATGTCTGCCATGATTTGCCACTAGCACATCCTAGCAAGCGCAAGATAAACTAGCCCTGAAAGCTTCTGGCTTTTCTCTCCAGAGCTGCTGCTACATGTGGGATGGCGGAATATAAATGTAGGCTGAACACTGGGGCGGTGTCGAAAATAAATACAAAATTAAAGAAGCAAATACGTACCTATTTAATGCTACACAAGTGGTACTGCCATTGTGCTCGGATGGGTTTTCTGAAGAACCAGAAGTGTTTCTAGGTTGGGTACAGAAAAAGTATTTTTAATAAATTTGAAGTTAAGTAATTACAAGTGTTACTATGTCATATGACCCATACATTCAAAGTTGTTAGCAGACATATATGTTGTGATATCTCAAAACCAAGGAAAGTGAACATGCTATGAATTTGTTCTATGCTTTTGACTTAAGCTCCCTAGTTGAAATACTTTTTTGTCATTATTTTTTAGAGGTGGGATGATACCACACTTTCGATACTCGATTCTGTATTGTTTTTTCAGTTCGATACTTTCGATACTTTCGATACTCCAGGGGAAAATATTTTCCCATAAAGTAACAATTATTGTAAATAACATAAATTAGTTTTAAACTATATAAATTCAATCTAGCATACCAGCACAATATCATATTAAAATTAATTACATAATGTGTAAATAATTGCATTATATTAATGAAAGATATGAATTCATCATTATATATACATATAATAAAACCACCAGAAATGTAAAATACAGTCCATAATCAAGAAAGCTGACATGAGAAATGGTGGCCTTACAAAATGTTATGAAGTCCTTTCTTGGAGAGGGGGAAAAGTCGCCAAACCTAAATTAGAAATAAAAAAAAAATTAGGCTATGTAAAAAGAAAATCAGAAATTTTTGCTTGTTTGTTTGATCGAAGTATCGTTAATCCCATCACTATTATTTTTTTTTAAATTTCCCTGTATCTGTTTCCATTACTATTTTAAGTTTATTTAGTTATTTAGGAGTCTAGGTTTGACTCGGTAAACTTGATGAAATGATGTAAGTTTGGTAACAGTTAGAGAAGGATGATGACACCTTGGGTTCGGGGTGGTGGTGTTGGCAGCTCTGCCTGGTGACCCTCGCGCTGTTCGAGACCCTGGTGGACCTGAACTGCGAGGACGTGATGCTGGAGCTGGTGCTCAAGTACCTGGTGCCCTGCACCCACGTGATGCTGTCCCAGCGGCGCAGGGTGCGGGACGTAGAGCCCTACTGCCGCAGCTCCGACAAGTTCCTGACCCTCTCTCCGTCCTGCTGCTCGCAGCACCACCTCCTCCCCCCTCCCCCCTCGCACGGGGTCTCCCCGTCCCCCTCCCTGCCCGCCATGCACCGCCGGGGTTCCCCTGCCGACCGCGGCCAGCCGTCCTCTCTCCCGGCGTGCGAGAGCCTGTACGGCAACTACCACGCGTACCTGTGCAGCGCGCGGCGCCAGATCAAGGACTGCGCGGCAGCCTGCTCGTCGTGGGCGTACCGCTACGACGGGGAGGATCCCTCGCCGGGGGACGCCCGGCCGAAACGAGCCGGGGAACCGGGCTCTGATGCAGCGACGAGCAACAGGTTATCTTTAGATGGCTGTGAAGATGAAAGTAGGAATGTTCCGGGAAAGAAAGAGGAGTGCAATGATGGAAAAACGTCGGAAAATACTTTGCAATCTGAAAATAGCTCTGAAATTGTTAATGTGGTTGCAGCTTCAGATGATCACAGTTTGCTGTCTGATCGAGACGATGGTTGTACCGATAGTACGGATGTCGCAGATAAGAGAAGTCGTGAACAGAAGCAAGAAAGCGGCGTAGTTGCGACGACGCGCGACGATGGCCAAGGGGCAGAGCTTCCCGGCGAAGATGTCGCCAATGCCACCGCGAACAACTACCACAGCTTGCCGTCCATTGGGGAGAGCAGCGGGTACGAGAGCTTTGCCCCGAAAGGTTCTCCGGAGTCCACGCCCGAGAACGAGCCCGTGGACGAAGACCAGGGGGTGTGTGTATCGGAGGACCACCAGCAGAAGGCCCGCGGGCGGTCGGAGAGTTCGAGCTCCCGGCACTTCTTCGCTCGGCCGGAGGATTCTTGGTCGCTGCGGAAGTTCTCGAAGGAGGGCCCGAACACATACCTGGACATCTTTAACACCACACCAGACATAGGTAACTACTCTCTGTTTATTATATGACTAGACAAAAAGACAAAAATAATTTACAAGTAACATCTCTTTTAACAGTACTTAGTAAATACTCTCAATTGTTTTCACTGTGTTTGATGCATATCACTACATACAGTCAGCAAAGCTAAACTCTCACAATGCATGATGCCAATAGACCTTTTCATGGTGGAATTGGGGAGGGGGAGGGGTGAATTGGGGAATTATATATATCCTCCTTCCCCCTTAATCCTAAAAAATTATAAATATATCTATTTTTCACACCAACAAAAGAAAGGATTTTCTCTTCCCCCCTACCCCACCCTTTCCCCATCATCCAGAATTACAGTATTTACTCGCATAATGTCTGCAGTAATTTGGCTACATTTTTGACAAAAAAAAATGGGGTGCGGACATTATGAGGTGAAGTCCGAAAAAAAATTTTTTTGCTCAAAATTTTACATGTTTTGTGTAGAGTAAAAAAATTGTTCTCTCATAATTAGTTTACTAGTACCCTGATTTTACGTTTGCTCACGGTTACGCGGATTGCATCAGTAAAATCGCTGCTTCGTAAAATTGGCACCCTTCCCTCGGCCCAGTTGAAAAATATTAACGGCGCCGGCAGCACACTACTTCACAGAGCACTGGTGACTGGCGACCCTCCGCAGCGGAGGTGAGAAATGTGACAGGTGTCGAGATAATTGGGTACCAGCGATTAGTGGAAGACGCCACTCATTTTTTTTTCTTCTCTCGCTCGCGTGTGCGCTCTTACGTTCAGAAGCCGCAGCCAGCCTACACAAAATAAATGCTTTGTGTGAAGAGATATATTTTTAATCTTTCATTGAGATGGCCACTGACGGCACGGGGCAGATGTCTAATGTCTGCATTAGCCAGCGCCGGCGAGCCTTCCTCCCTGTCCCTTGCCCACTGTGTGTATAAAAACACCGTGCGCATGTACCCCCACCACTTCTCCGCTACCACCCCTACTTTGTGACGTAGTGTGAGTTGACATATACTGGCTTGTGCTATATATAGCCCATCCCCTTGCAACTCGCGTGACGTCGCAGGCAGCTGCGCAGTAGAGTGCGAGTTTCTGAGTCCGGACGGTTTCACCACGCACCATATTTTTCAACTGGGCCGAGGGAAGGGTGCCAATTTTACGAAGCAGCGATTTTACTGATGCAATCCGCGTAACCGTGAGCAAACGTAAAATCAGGGTACTAGTAAACTAATTATGAGAGAACAATTTTTTTACTCTACACAAAACATGTAAAATTTTGAGGAAAAATTTTTTTTTTTCGGACTTCACCTCATAATGTCCGCACCCCATTTTTTTTGTCAAAAATGCTACAAACCCTCTCAGCGACCGCTCCAAAGAAATGAACAACTCAAGGTCAAAGCATTGTTGACAGCGTTGGTAAATTTCCATCCTGTTACTGTGCCTTTCAGGGGTGGCCAAGGTTGCTTTGTCTGGTGCGGACTTTATACGGATTTAAAAAAATTCCATTTCAAGTATTTAAAAAGAAATGTGCGGACATTATGCGATGGCGGACATTATGCGATTAAATACGGTAGGCCTATAATTTGAAACAATAAAAGTTTTGCCCTTATTGTGTACAGTAATAACCTTGGCAATTTTCCATTTATCAGGGTAGATGCTATGTAGAATACTGAAATTATATAGTATATGCTGTAAGAGAGGAGCAAGGATTAAGGAGAAACCTTTGATAATAAAATTTGGTATGTTATCAGGTCCTGTGGACAATGTAGATGTTATAGTTTTTATACTCTATAGGACTAGACTAATTGAGATATTAGACATAGGAATATTGTATGAACAACAAGGAGATATGTTTTGGTTATTTATGTTTTTTGTAGTAACATAGACACTTGAAAAATATTCAGCAAAGGAATTAGCAATTAAATTATTATTATCCGTAGTTCAGTTATTAATTTTAATTGAGGGATGCTGACTATAACCCTTTCTCATTATTTTAACATAATTCCAGAATTTTTTAGGGTTTTGCTTAATTTTATTGTTAATATTACAAAGCCAGTTTGTTTTATCCCTACACATAAGTGATTTAGTTTCCTTGCAGTAGTCTGAGAATAATAAATAGAAAAAAGGATTCAGATTTCGTTTATATAATTTATGATAGTGTGATTTCTTCTTAAGAGATTTTATTAGCTGGTTAGAATACCATAGGGGATATTTTGTAGCCTTTTTAATAGTAGTAGGTACATATAATTCTATAAGATCATTCATTGTACACGTTAAGTAGTCAACCATGGTATTTATATTTTTAGAATTGTATAAAATTGACCAGTCATGGTCCCTAAGAGCAATAAAATGGCCGAGATAGTCACCAATCTTATACTCGTAGTTTTTATATGAAGATGATGTATTATTGTTTATTGACATATCATCAAATTGAAAGTTTATCTCTAATGCAGGATGAAAACTATCTTCTTTAACTAGTGGTTCCAGAGCTTTGCTAACCAGACATGATTCAATATTAGTGAGACATAGGTCCAAGAGTTGGGCCGAAGGTTGAGTTTGATTAAGCTGAATTAAACCTCTTGCTGATACAAAGTAGATTAATGATCTGGCTTTTGACTTAATATTTGATTGAACTATATTTTGGGTATGCAGTTGAGGCCAGTCAATGCCTGGAACATTAAAATCACCAATTATTAATAAAGAGACATTATAATTCACAAACTTATCTTCAAGGGCTTCAAAGTATGAAGTGTAAGCTGAAGGAGTTGTTTGAGGGGGAATAAAAATATTCCCAATGATTAAAGGTTTTATCATGTGTTTTTATATTTATCCAGACAGCTTCTATTCCTGGATTGTCATATTCATGTGTAGATGTTACATTTTTGAATTTATGTTTATTAACAGCAGTCAGGACACCACCACCTCTACTCTTCAAAGTTAATACAGGGTCCCTATCAGTTCTGTAAATAAGGTAATTATTGTTTAAATAATGAGAATTCAGACTATTATCGGTGAACCATGTTTCAGTTAAACTTACTAAATCATTATCACTACGCGAGATGTTTTAAAAAAATTCAATTGCTTTGGTTCTCAAGCCTCTTACATTCTGATAAAATAAAATAAACTCCTCGTTTTTAAGTTTCACACTGAACTAGTGAGAAGCCCCTCCAGGCGCTAAGGAAGAAGTAGGAGCAGATGTAGGCTTAGAAATAGCATTAGAATTAGTTGCGAGGTTGCAGGTAGAGGTGCTTAGTTCCTCGGTAGTGGATGAGTTGCTCAAGATTTGTTTTGGGTGTAATTTACCATAGAAGGGGCTGTAGATAGAGATAAATATATATAGAGAGATGGATAGATGATTTGTATATGTGGAACTACTTCAAACATATTACAAAACAAAACTGAATGAGGCATTGCAATGCAGGCCGAGCATTAGCTAGATAATGGAATCTTTTCAATATTAGTAATCTTATTTTTCAGCTTTTTTCTATATTGCTTTATAAAGTTTAAATTACATACAGACCAGGTAAATAACTATAAACTGGTAGAACGTCTGTCGGGATCTGAAAGTGATATAAATTAATTTTCACACTTGACATTCAAATTAAGAAGACAATTACTAACTACACCCTGTGTTCATCATGGGCAATGCCGGGTATTGCAGCTAGTTTCTAATAGTTTGGGATAAATCACACTTCATATCTTCCAGTTTAAAATTTTTACATTTTCATGAGTCTTCCCCCCCTCCTCCCTTTCCCACCTAAACTCTCTTCAAATAGAAAATAGTCCTGTATCAACCTGTGGTATTTTTGTTTTGAGTGGTTTATGTGAAAGTGTAGTTTGGTTCACAAAGTTCTTTTTTGTATATATTTTACAGATTCTTACCATAACTCCCAGAAATTTTCACTATATGTTTTAAATAGAAATAATTGCTCTGCTCCATTCTATAATGACTTATTTACTCTTTGCTTGCTCCCTTCCTACTGCTCCCTTCCTTTCTGCAAATTTGGAAAATTGTTTTGTGCTACACTTGTGCAAGATTAGAGCATGATTCCCATTATGTGAACTGTAGGCTGAGCATTTTTAAGATATTTTATGTTTTTTTTTTTTTAAGTAGATGTTGGTTTGAAAAAAATTTAAAAATGGTATTTTTTTTGTTCCTCTCATTCTATTTAATGACTTAACTGTACGTAACTGCTATATTTCAAGAGTTTATCAGTTTTTACTTATTTCAACAGTTGTGAAAATTTTGTTTGCTATATTAAAAAAACTAAAATAGTTGGTTAGGTGAGCTACATTTATTATACTGTAAATTTTTTTTTAACAGTTTCTTACATTGTGTTAGCTACATTTAAGTTGCTTTAATTTTTGTACATGGTTAGGTAAAACTAGCGATATTGAGAATTCTCACTTGTTTTTGGAACAAGTATCTCTTAATTTTTTTTTGTATATTTTTAGTTTTTTTTCCAGATGAACTCTTCCTTAGGAAATTACCTGTTTTTAATTTTTTCGCGGAATATTTACGAAGTAAACGATATAGTGTATATTTAATTGTTAAATGCTATCTCATCTGTGTCCTTTAGTTTGTCTGTTATGTTTGAAATGACATCATTTTTCAGATCTTATAGTCAATAAATCTTTGTAGATTGTAAAAAACGTGTTATGGTTATGAAACACATTTTTAATACAAATACAAGGATGGTAAATTCATTTCGCGATGACAAGTTTTTAAAAGACGAGATAAAAACTGTGCCGAAATCGCCCATTATAATACACGGAAATTTGAATTTCGCGGGCGTTCTGTACGACAAGCTGCTAGGATCGCTGCAGTCGTGTCGCCAGCGCTCGCCATGTTAAATGGCCTGAGTTTCCTATATTGTTCTACAATATTTGCTGATACTTTTAACGTGTTGTATTTGTTTGTTAATGGCCCATTATTTGCTTAGCAAAACTTGAATTTACTGTGTTTAATATATAATGATTATATAAAGTAATATTTTACTTTGAAATATATTAATTCACGAAATACAAAGTTTTAAAAAAATAATTAAAAATGTGCAAAATTGCGAGAGACTGTACATGTTTACAATTGATGAACGGGAATTCAAACACCAACTTAACGGCATGTGTTGGTGAAAATTCAGGGTACCAAACATTTATACAGAAATGCGTTTCGTGAGGTCGCTTTTCACGGGAAAAAATAAACGTAATTTATGTGAAGCTCTATATTATTGCATTAATTTGTAAATTCAATTTCAAAATCTTGACTTAAATTAATTTAAAAATCTCTCCACGATATTACACAACTTTTTTTCAGTTCAAGCAGTTGGTATTTTCCATTGTTTGTAGTGGCAGCCATTCTCTGAATATTTGAAGTTTTGGTTCTTAAACTATTTTACGGTGCTGGTGGTATATTTAATATGTATGGCTGGCACATGTAGCTAAGAAATTATGCTAGTTTGAAGTATTTAGTAGTACAAAAAGTGAAAAGCATTCTGGTGGATTTTTAGGTTATGTACCTACTTTAATTTTTCAGTAATGTCGGCTGAAAATTAATAAGTGTATTGTGAATCGGCAGATACGCCGATTAAACTAAATCTGATTCGTATCGGCACAGCTCTAGAAAAATAGTAGAAGGAAAGATGACCATTCTATTTGCTGATGATTTGTGGGTGTGGGAAGAAAAATAAGATAAGGAGCAATAACAACTAACGGCATGTAGGGAGAAAACAAAATAGAGTAGGATATGCTTTCTATTATATGTTGTTCAGTTGAAACGGGTAGAAACCGTCAAGTATCTGAATTTTATTGGAAAGAGGGAGCAACAACGAGATTCTAAGGATAGGACAGCAAGGAAGGAGATATGTTCTACTGGCATGAGAGATTTGGTATGGAAGAGGGAGGTGCCATTAAAGTGCAGACAAGTGATGATACCCACTATGTGCCAATAATCACTTTGGAGCAGAAACTTGGATTGGAAAGATCAGAGTAATAGGAATGAAGTTCATGAGTAATATGTTGGCAGTTAGGAGGCGAGACAGGATCAAGAATGAGATGGTGAAAGTAAGTGTAAGTATAGGAATTAGATCATGAAAAAGCATAAATGTTATATGACCATGTCCAGAAAAATGGGAAAAAGGAGGCTGCTTAGGAAATTCGAGTAGAAGTATACATGAAGAAGACTCCCAGAAAGACTGAGGAAATGGGAAGAGCAGATAGTTAAAGGCGTGCAAGAGAGAATAGAGAGAAGAATGAGAAATGGCGGAGTGACAGGAAGATTAAAAAGCATTTTTTTTTTGCTTGAACGTTCTTAAGTCTAAAATATGTTGATGAAGGTATTGATTGATGATGATTCTATGTAATGTTTTTGTCTGATACATGATTTATTACTTTTACTGACTCGATAATATTTGAGGCTAGAATTTTTCTCTTTTGGTCAGAAAAAATCAAATCATTGTTTTATGTATGCATCTCATATTTTTATAAAATAGTATATTACACACTTTCTATCATCACATGCTAATCCAGTCTTAACACCTTTTGTTTCGGACTTGGCAGCAAACAACGCTTTGAGTATGCCCAGTGCAATTGGAAAATTTCGGGCCATGTAATTGGATTTTATCTAAAAATAAATTTGAATTTTTTTTGTAAGTTGTATCCCATCTTTAAACTAAAAAGGTGTGTTTAGTTGTCCTACTTTGAACCGGAGTAAATGGTTGGGGTATAAAATTCCAATGCACTACTTGGGTTAGATGTGTTCCAGAAATAATTGTGGGCAGTAGGGGCTTATCTTTACTAATCGAACCAACTAGCAAAATTAATTATTTGGTTGAGGTACATTTGTGATATTACAATGGTTTTCAACGTTTCGATGGTGATGAAGGCGAAGAAGTAAAGGACTCCTTGAATTCTCCTTCATTTTTTATTGTTCGAGACAGTAGTACGAACCATATTTTACGTACGTGGGGTTTTTCAAAATGCTTGGAATCAAGTATTCTGATACGGTTGTTCACGCAGGAGGCGTAGAGGCGTGTGTGGTGCGTTGCAGGGCCGTTCCTGGATGTGGTGCTGAGGCGGCTGGAGTGCATGATGCTGAACGACGTGTACGTGAACCTGCACCTGACGGGGCTGGTGTCGCGGCTGGCCGTCTACCCCCAGCCGCTGCTGCACTCGTTCCTGCTCAACCACTCCCTGGTCTTCCAGCCCAGCATTCGCTCCCTCTTCCAGGTGACCGTCCGGGGGGGTCTCTCTCGCAGTACTCCAGTACTATGATACTGCACGCGATGCTGAACCTGAAAGTAAGATTTGCATCGTGATCGCAAAATTGTATCTTGCAGGCTGGAAGATATGTGAATTTACAGCAGTGGGAACAGCTTATTTGATAAACCACAGGCTGTGCCTTGTAACTTGTCACGTAAGCCACTTTAGACCCTAGTAATTACTGCATCTTGAACCTCCGCTTAAATGGAAAAAACTACACAATCTGCCTGTGAACTGCATCGCTTATGCCACTTTAGTCCTCTCCCTTTTGTTTACGGCTTTCTGAACCTTACAACCAGGAGGGGGGGGTGGGCCAGGCGTGACAAATGAGACGAGATAACACTTTGGAATGCCGCTGTACCCAACCTTTCTGGTGATCACCAGATATAACAGCATTCTTTGCTTTCTGACAAATGGCTTCTGAACTGCAGTCATAAAATTCTTTTCCTTATAATTGCTGCCTTTTTCCCTTCTTCTGATTGAAAATCTCAGTCATCAAGGATCATTGACGAGGTCAGGCTTTAGAATTTAACCTTTTGTATTAAAATCGGAATATGTTTGAAGACTACAATTTAATACTTCATATTACTTTTGTCTTTTCATCAGGGGTAATTTTCTGGGTGTTGTCGTAGTTTTAAAGTGAGGAGCTGTATTTAGCAACCATTAAACGGTTATGAGTTTGTATTACTGATGTTTGATAGGTGCTGGGCTCCCTGAAACACAGGATAGACTCATACCTGAACCGTCAGCCCAACGTGGAAGAGCTGGTTATGAGCGCCCAGGAATTCCTGCTGGCTCGCGAAGACAAGATCGTGAACGCACGTCGTAACGCGGTGGAGGCGTCACTTGCCAACGCTCCTAATGGTCGACGTAATTCCTTGTCAACAGATTCATTTACTAGAGGTTGGTTAGCTTTTTTGTTTTTTAATTAAAATACATTAATTAGTTAATTAGTTTTAGATAATTGTATGAGAACTGTGTTTTGAACGTGACGGATAACATAATTTCACTGCCCGGAAAATGTAAAAAGTATTTTCTGTTATTTAAGTTTAAAAACACTGGAAAAGGTGCCATTTTGGAATGGCCTGCTGTATGTCAGAGATTTGTTGCACAGCAGATATTAAAGAAAATATTTTAATATCTCAAATTTACATTTTTTCTACTTTAGCAGCAATCAATAGTGTCGTTCACCACAAACACCATTTATCTTCACATCTTTGATCATCTAGTATAATGGCAGATGCCTAACCTCTTATTTTTGTGAACAACAAAAGTTATTACATATTTTTTTTATAGCAAAGCACATACTTTTATGGAGTGTCTTGTTACGTACTAATAGTGACTGACTGCTACAGATTGTTTCTCCTGTGAAGTGATAGTGTTTAGCAAATATTATTTTTGCTGTCGGAATGACTACAGCGGTAATATTACTGTCCGTGGTGTCAGTAGATACTATTAAATTTGGTTTACAAAATAAAACATGTATGTTAAAAAGTCGGGTAGTATCACCTAGCAACGGTGTTTGTCATTTACTATGTACTGCAGCCCAAACGTGAGACGGACCACAGTAACCCTCCCTGTTGTTGCAGGAGAGTCCAAGAGACGTAGCTTCACGTCGACGCTGTCGTCTGTGTTCAGGCGGGCGACGCAGCAGCCGATCCAGGAGAGCCGGCTGGAGACCGTCCCCAGCGGGGCTGGCTACAGGTACACGCGGTCCCCATGTCGGGTTAGGTTTGCCGTTGCATTCTGAAGGTCGCGAAAGTCATGAAAAAGTCCTGAAATAAACAATAATTGTGCCGGAAGCAACCAAACTTTAACTTCTGCTAATTTTAATTAATTTTTTTTTCCACCTCACTTCAGTTTATAGTCGCACATTATGTGTAAATAGTTGCAGAATGTGCACAAATTCATAAAATTAAACGGACTGCCGCCTTTTGATTTCTTTTTTTCTTTTCAAGTAACCAGCTTTATTCAAGCAATACAATGTGGGTAGATACAATAAAGTATGTTCATTGAATTAATTAATTTTATCGAAAGACTAATTTTTTACTTAGGTAAGGTTTTAATTAAATTTAAAACTGCTGATTAATTTCATGATTTTAGTTGCATTTCAGTACTTGATTGTCTATTAACTTACATTTCAGTTTTAAATGGTGTCTTTTGACATTCTTTTTGGCGTTAATTTGGTTTTGTCGCATGCACCATATAATCTTGGCTCTATCTGTTATGCATAGTATTAATTTTGCTTGTTATATGTACGAAAATTACAATGTGAAATGAAAAGTGATAAGAAAATTAATTTGAAGGTCCTGAAAAAGCATTTTGTATTCGGTTGACCGGGTGCTTGCGGACAACTGTGAGGGACGAGCGGGGGAGCGTGTGTGTGTGTGCGTGGCAGGTTCGTGGCGAGGGCGTGGCGGGCGGTGGAGGCGGGGGCCTGCGACGCGGGCAGCGTGGCCATGTGCGCCGTGCTGCTGGACGAGTGGCTCAAGGAGCTGGCGGCCGTCACCCAGGAGCAGGCCATGTTCGCGCTCACCTCCGGCTGGTGAGCCTCGGGTGAGGTGCGTGGACGCGGCCGGAAACTGTGCTAGTCAGTGCTGTAGTTAGCGTTCCTGACTACCGTATTTACCCGAATGATTGTCGCCATCGCGTAATCGTCGCACCTATTGTTTGAGGTAGTGTATTTTTTTATTTAAGATTCTCCCCATAATCGTCGCGCACCCTGATTCATTTGACGGCGACTGAGGCGCGGGGCGCGATCGGAACGGCAGTAAACACAAGTGGAACAGCCTGCTTTCGCGATGATGGTCGCACCTCACTTTTTTTTCCCCATGAAATTTGGATAATATTGCTGCGACAATCATGCGAGTAGATACAGTAGTTTTTTTTTTACCACCTGCCCAGATTAGTTCTGTTCACGCGGGCGTGAGTTAAAATGTATTCGAACGTTCAGTGCACTATGATTCCGTTGATAGATTTTTCATTTCATATAGTTTCTTATTATCTACAGTTAATTTTTGTTTTTAAGAATGTTATTTACTGATAGTGAAATTTCATTAAAACATATTTAAAAAAAAAAGACACCTTTTTGATACTTAGTTCTTTATACTGAACTGTTAACTAAATGTAAAATATCTTGTTGGTACATGAAAATATATACTTGGGAGTGAGAAACATTTATAGTGAAGTACTTTGTAATGAGATTTCACTTGAATGCGCACACAAAAGATCCCGTTGTGCACTGGAATGAAGTGACAATTTCTTTGCGTCTTCAATCTCCAATTAAGAACGGAAAAGTGTATAGCTTATTGTTGGAGAGAATTTTGAAACTTTATGACATATAAAAGAGGAAGGTATACGAGATGTATCTTGTACGTGATCAAAATTTTAACCATGAATGCAAAAATTCTGGATTTAAGTATCTCAAAATTAGAGATGGACAAGTCAAAATTTTTGGGTCGAGTCGAATGAAGTTGAGTTCAGTAATAATACCTTAAAATCAGCCAAGTGAAGTCAACATTTCATATTCGAGTGTAGTCGAGTTCCTAAAAATCAAGTTAAGCTTGAGAAATTGCAGAAATTTTAGTGAATAATTTTTTTCCTGGTGTTTACATTAATGTACTATTATCATTGTATTAAAGTTTATATACCGTGTTTTATCGCATAATCGACGCACATTTTATACTAAAATCAAGTTTGAAAAGTAGGGGTGTAATGATTATGTGGAATAAAATTTTTTTTTTGTTAGGTAAAGTTATTTATAAAACAAAACCCATTCATGGAAAGTACGTGTATTTAAATTTAAAAAAAAGTGGAGTATACAAAAGCACGCCAAACAATTTATATTAATAAGTAATGCAACAAAAACCTTTCTTCAATTTTAAATTTAAAAACAAAATCTGTTACCCGAACGCAAGCCACTTGAATCTGTGATTTGAACTAACGTATAGGTAACTATCGTCGTAGTACACACTATGAAAGAGTGCGGGCTAACAAATGTAGTTAACTCAGTTCTGACAGAGAGCGCACGTTGCATGCAATCGGCGAGATATCAGTATCGATATTCGACTACGTGTGCGCGCTCTATACGGGAAGCAACATAACCAATTATGAATGATGTCAACTAGCGCTGGCTACATTTTTATAAGCGGTACACCACAGCAATGCAGACAATCAGATAAAGGTTATAACGTTTAGAAAGTCTTTAAAAGAAAATTTACACATCAAATAACTTTGTATTTCCATTAATTTAATAAGTGGTAATGTCCGAATGAATATTAGATTTATACTAAAAATACATCTTTTTATACGGAAAAAATACCTACACAAAGAGCTCAGATTCTAATAGCGGGACCAAAAACATCATGCAGCGATTACACGAGAGGTTTTTTTTATCCAAATTTTGACGCCCTAAAATATGGGTGCGACGATTATGCGCGTGCGACGATTATGCGATAAAAGAGGGTAACTTTCAATTCTATGAGTTTATGACCCTTCATGGTTGCCAGGAAAAGGGTTATTATGGGAATTTAGACTATTTCTGACCAAACTTCAACCTAAATCCAAAAATTACATTATTGACGTAAAGTCTGTGTTACCTTCTCTAGCTCAAAAATGGCGCCCTGTTTTATTAAAATTTGCACTGTGTTTTTATTTTAACAACGGAAGTTAATTTTCAGTTGGATCACACAGTAGATGCGAAGTGTTTGTTACTAAAACGTTGAAATTTTACATCAGGTTCATTACTCAGTTTTCACGATTCGACATCTGGTGCAGTACTTGTCTTTACGTTTTTCAGGTGCGATAATGAAATGCAATTGTTCTCCTGCCATGCGGCTGTGTGTGCCGTGAGTTGCCGACCGTGTGATTCATAGTGTTCCTTCAGAGGCCCGCTGGCTACCGCTCAAAGAGGGAGGCCAGTGGGTGGATGGTAGTCTGAGTGGTAAGTGCGTGCATCCGGGTCCTCTGACAGTAAAGTCCCGCTAATCCGGACCCCACTTGTCAGGACATCCTTTTAATTGGGACTAAAAAAAAAGCTTTACTAATTTTTGTAGGTTAAAAAGTTAGGTCTACATATACATTAGTATTTACTAAAGTTAAGCTGCATTAAATTATTTGTGTTTAGGGAGGGGAAATACATAGATTTTTTTTGTTTTACCTATCTAAAACTTATATTACGTTCTTTTAAGGCCAATTCCATTTAATCCGGACTCTCTGGGATTCTGAAAAATCCCGGATTAGTGGGGCTTTACTGTATTTGGCAACCCACTTGCTGTCCATGTGTCTGCCAAAAATTAATTTTTATAATTTATAACTGTTAATATTGTAGAATATATATTACACTGTAGATATACATATTTCAATTAATTTTATATCTATATTGTAAAAATCATACATAAGTATTTATTATTTCTGCAATCTCAGATTGAATGTAAGGAAAAGGCCCTGTAGCTTACGAGATGGAGGTCAGTGTTTAAAATTCCGGTTTTTTTTTTATGTGCGCACAAAAAACAATATTTAATGCTTGCATTTATGTATTGAATGATTTATAACTGTAAATTTTAATGTGTGGCTTTAAAAAAAAATTTTGACTTTGTTTTGGTTTTGTGTAAAATTTTTCCTATATAGGTATTCTTTTGTAGCTGTCATTTCTGCTGTTTATTATGTATGACTAGAAAGGTTTTTTTTTCCACACCAATTGGCACATAACATTTACAATTAATTAATTTTGTTGATCTCTAATTGTATCATATTCAATTTGTACACAAAAGTGTGGAATGTAAAGTTTTGTAATTTGTTTCACTTTATTTAACTGATTTTATTGTTACAGTGTGTTAAGAGACTTGTGTCGAGCTTAACCAAGCTTTAAATAAATAATACTGAGCAGAGCGCAAGCAGTCGACCAAATCATTAGTGAAGCCAAGTTTGAGATCTCAAAATACTTGAGCCATTATTAAAATAATAAATATTTCCTACCCTTGACCCATTAGGAAAAAAATGGTTTCAAGAATAGATTCAACTTTAAATTGAATTCTCTCTCTTCAAGAAGTGGTCATGATAAACTCATGTGTGTGTGTGTGTGTGTGGGTTTTTTTTTTTTTTTTTTTTTTTTTTTTTAATTTATCTACTGGTAACTTTCAACACTACCAGGCAAGTTGGTTTGATTGCTGAGCTGAAGTATTACAATTGTGAATGTGTGCTCTATTTTCCAGCAGTTTCAAATAACGGAAGCATGGCTAAGCTCAATTTTTTTTTTTTAACTTTGACCAATCTCTAACTAAGCCTGTGCGAATGCTAGTTTATATATATATTTTTAATGTAAAGCGAATATTAAATTGAATGTTAAAAATATTTACAAAGTCGATTTGCATCACTAATATTGTTTTTGATGAAGCTGTATTACACTTATTTAATAAAATACTATTCGATAGAAATGATAAATAACCATGCATAGTAATAAATTGAGAATTATTTAGCAAACGGACTACCCCTTTTTATTTTTTTTTTCAAATACCCAGTTTTATTAAAGCAAAACATATAAAAAAACAAAAAAAAAATATTTTCATGAGCAAATCTTAGCCTTCCAATGTTTTAAAGCATTAATTTGCAACAAATGCAAAGATTTGCATCACAACCAAAGCTTCAAATAAAATGAATGGCAAATTTCCTGGCAAAGTCAAATATTAAAAATAGCTACAATTGATTCACTTAGTCGAAGATTCGCACAGGCCTATATCTAACAATTTGGTCTTAACTGATTGTTTTATCCTGGTCATATCATCACAAGGCAATATTATTGTTTAACATTGCCAGTTTTCTTTGCTTTTGCCGGATTTTCGGTGTGTGATTTGCTTTGATTGCTTTAGTAGTAGTAGAAGATTAGTTTAAATGATTTTAATTTTTTTAGTACTGGACTACACTTTCATATTGATGTAAGTGTCCAATAAAATACATTATAACATTTATGTACCTATTTGATAATGCCTTGTTGTTCATAACATAGGAAATAGACGTTTGTTGTAATATTAATTTTGGTTGTGAAACTTAAAGCACAACTCATATATTAAGGTACCCTTGCAACAAAGATATATAGTGCAGGAATTAAAATCAACCTGTAATTGCTTGGGGGTCTTTATATCTTAAGATTCATTAGCTGCCTAAAATTCATTGTAATTGTTATTTCAAAGAATTTAAAGCTGTATAATGATTAATTAGTCATGTTTTAATCTTTTTTAGTCAGTGTATTTAAGATTTTCTTACTTGTACACAATAATTCATATCTTCACAGTAAAAAGTTACATTTTAAAAAATCTGCAATTTAAAATTTCTTTTACTGTATAAGTTCACACAATTTATCTTTTGCAAGAATACACATAGTTTTCTTAAACATTTAAACCAATTTTAAACATTCCTTAAAATTACACTGCCTGAAAAAGTATAGCTGCTATTTTGTTTCAAAGCTTCGGAAATCGCCATTTGGATTGAAAGTACATATTTTAATACCTTGAGTGTACTTTATTTCTACTACAGCACAAGTTGATAGTATTTTTGGCTGGCACAATGATGTCATTGAAACAATTGGGGGTAGCACCCTTATTTCCCATAAATTTCTGTAATGTATCATGGCTCCCAATTATTTCAATGAAATTTTTTAAAGCAGTGATTAGTTTTGTGAGAATTTTGTTAAATTTAACACTATACAGAAGCTTAGGTTTCCATCTTAATTACTTTCTCTATTTGCAATAAACCAGCTGTTCAGCACTAACTTCAAAGGCATATACCATAAGTAGCATAAATGTTTTCAAGTTATTTTTTTTATTGTCTAACATATAATAGATCTGTGACTATGATGAAGATGGTGTAGAAAGAATTGGATTGTTCTGGCTTATACACCAATGCATTAATATGTATAATTTTTTTATAACCCTGGTACAGGATCAGTTTTACTTTTTTACACTTTGCTGTGATTTAGAAAAGTTTCCGGGTCTTAAGAAATGTAAAAAAGAAGCTTTATTGTAATAATTTTTTTTTTGTGTGGATCTAGAGGCATCAAAACTGGGTTCAGGGACTGATGGTTTAGATAAACAAGAACTTATAGTTATAGTGTAAAAATGTTTTGTGAATAATCGGTTCAAAACCTATGGCACAATGTTCACAATTGTATTTAGCGCTTATTTAGCTGACTGGCATATTTTCTTTTATTTGAAATTACAAATAAAATAATAAAAATATTTAATACAGGTGTATGTATGTTTATCACACAAAAATAATTAAGGAGGGTTTAAATTGCTGGTTTTGCAATTTTTTCCATTCCAGATGTTGGCACATTACATGGGTACCACAAGCTATCACGAACTTGATTGCGTAATGGGATTACCAGTCGTGTATTACCATAAAATAGGCGGCAAAATGTTGCCAGAAGTGTTCAAATGTTTTTAGTAGAAGTATCTGTTCTGTGTTAGGGTATATTGAGATGTGTTTGAGTAACAATCCCACCAACTTAATGGTTAAATGTGTGCAATGGTTGTTTATTTGTAACGATAAATGTATTTGTTAATTATTAATGGTGTGGAACTATAAACAGGTCAGTTCGTTCACTGGATTCTTTACTGTCATAGTTCAGGGGTTTCTGACCCTAGGCCTTCCACACATAAGAAAGAGTGGGTTTGAACAAATCTGTGAAAAAACCTTAATTGTTAAATTAATAGACAATGATATGACTATGAGATAAAATACATTAAAAATAAACTTGAAATTAACATAAATCGTACAAACATCACTGCTGCTGTTAATACTGTAGGGATGTAGCCCATTAATTATGTGCTCAGTGAGTAGTTTTTAAATTTACTTTAGAAAAAGCAATAACAATTTTAGGTACTGTATTAAAATAGTTAATATTCAATATTTTTTTACTTACTACATTTAAAATTAAGGCTGTGCAGTTCTGGGTTTTATGCGTTAGTTAGGTTCTAGTCTGCTTTTATATCGGGAACCTCTGTTCCTGTTTTTATATAGAAAAAAATAAGCTATCATGTTCCATAGAGCTTTACTACAAATATTAATGAGTTTACTGGATCATAACTTGGTTACTGAAAACAATTCAGTTACACAAAAAAATACAACACTCTTTTTACTAGCCTAAAACAGTTTTTTTTTAAAATATAACTAATCTCAAACCATGAAATGGTTAGGCCAGGTACCAGAGGTGAAGATGCATTCTCATTTACTGGTTCAGCAATTTGCACTCAATTTAAAATATTTCTTACAGTTGAAATGTAATTTTTTTTTTAGTAGTTTACAGTTTTTATGTGCTTTTATTTTATAATGCAATGTGTTTCGCTAGAGTACTTTGTTTATATTGTAGTTGGCCCTAACGTAAAAATGGCGAGAAATCTCAACATTCAAACCGCAAAAAACTAAAACCGAATTATGAGAGTAAATTAGATGCGGTTTGGGTAATGGAATGAAAGATGCCATAATTTTTTTTATACTATATTGAAATGTTATGTTTGTTAAAAACAGGATCATACATGTTTATAGCAACCATACTCTGAAATTCAGGAATTCTATTAAATTATATACTTTGCTTTAATGGAAACATAAATTAACCAACATAAATAATGGCTTAAAAATGTTTTTGGTTTTTTTCTATCTTCAATAATTCATTGTGACATAGTTTATACTCTATGCATTTTTGGTGATTTTTACATCACAAGATATTGATTAAATGTGCTTGTTTAACTTTCCCACAGGCTAAACCTGTTGTCAACATTATAAAAATGTGAAGTTAAAAAAATACCTGGAACTGAAGATTTCAAAGTTAGTTTGAGGTCTGTTATTTGAAAAGAACCAAAACCACGTTTGAAATATCTTGGAACCGCAGGCCTAATTAAAATGTATGTAAATTTAATTGTTGTTAAAAAAGAATTTATCACGTTGAATTAAAGAATATCTAGTGATAATAAGTTTTAACAGTTTAGATCTATGGTACTTTGCACATAATAATTGATAGGAATACCAAAAGCGAAATGAAACTGAAAATACCAAAAGTATTAATGAAATAAGCTTGTTCCTAACTACAAAGTGGTAGAATATATTTAAGATTTGATTTTATGTTATGAAGAATGTTGTAAGTAGGTTTTTTTTTAAATTTTTAATTACAAAATGATATATTTCATAAATTCCAATGTGAAGTGATATAAAATATCTTGAGACAGCATTTTTTTACATTTACAAAATTCACACTTTCATGTTTTTTGTACCTTTTTTTATAATCCTGGTACATGATCGATTTTATTTTTTTACACTTTGCTGTGAATTAGATAAGTTCCGGGTAAGAACTGTAAAAAAAAGAATCTTTATTGTAATTTTGTTTAATAGAATAATAACTTTAATAATTGCAAAGAGTGATCATAAAAATGTATTTATTTTTTTGCAGTTTAAACATCTGCTGTATATTCCCAGCATCTATGTTGCAAAAATAAATATGAACCAAAATCCCCCCCCCCCCCCCCCCCCCAGTCCTGCCATATATCTTAAGTCTTACTTTAGCTCAAACCATAACTCTTTAGTACAAAATTACAGTGGAAAATTTATATTACTGTTAATGCAATACATACCCTCCTAACATTTTTCCACAATCATAAATTTTAATGCATACAAAGTACAAACAGTTATGAACAACTAAGCATGCGTGCTTTTCTCTCACATAGTTCACATGGGTTTGGAATAATAAAGGTTGTAATAATTAGAGAC
Organism: Bacillus rossius redtenbacheri; assembly: GCF_032445375.1. Classification (NCBI taxonomy): domain Eukaryota; kingdom Metazoa; phylum Arthropoda; class Insecta; order Phasmatodea; family Bacillidae; genus Bacillus; species Bacillus rossius. The sequence continues at coordinate 39,833,443 of NC_086338.1, forward strand.
AATATATACGGTGAATCGCGATAAAGAAAAATTAAACATAAAATCACAGTCGATACATCGTATAACTAGGGCCTGGAAAATTTCGGTGTTTTCAATATGCAAAAAGCGGTAATTTCAAATTAGAAAAGCGGTGGTTTAAAGTCGGTATTTTCGTTATGCAATGGAAATTTTACCGGTATTTTAAATGTTGACTAAATTGTGCAGTTATTGAATATAATAGTTTACATATTTAATAAACAATCCATGTATACTAGGAATAGGCTAATATGCATAATAACAGCCAATTAAATCCAAAACAGTTACACAAAACAGACACGTTGCTATAGATGTTTGCAACTACAAATTTTCTTTCTTTTTTTTTTTTTTTTTTGGCTGCCAATGCCACATGCTTAGCCGACTTTAGGTGTTTGTCAATTAAATCTTTTCTATCCCATGAAACTTTACAGTTGCAAAATTTGCACATCACTGTGCTATTGTCAGTACAATAAAACCCATGTTTCTGATACTGATATGCTCGTATTTAATGGAGTGGAGGAACACGGGGTTGCCACTTGAACAAACCCCAGTGCACAAATGAGAAAAAACTTAGTGTGAACTATACCCCAGATCAATTTTGAGCATCAAAACCATACACGAACACGGCTTATGTAAAAATAAGGTAATTATGCTAAAACACAAGACTTGGGTTAAAGGATACTTTAACCTTGTGTGGATCAAGTAGAAAAAATTCGGCTATAAACGAAAGAAATAAGAACAATGCTATCCTGAAATGCTGTGACATGTTTTTGGAGTAGATAATCACAGCGACAGACCGACAGGATGCGCTCCCGCCCTTGCCGTCAGCGATGTTTATTTTGACAGCTCAAGCAATTAGTATCTTTTCCACGTCCCTTCGCAGCGTAAAAAAAAAAAAAAAGAGAAAAAAACACGCTGACAGTTTCTCACGCAGAAGGTTGAAATGTTAGCTGTTAAAAAAAAAAAGGGGGGGGGGGGTTGTTTTTACATGGTTTGTGGCTCTGGGAGGGATAAGCCTTGAAGAATTAGCAGGGGATGGGAGAGGTAAGCGTCGCGTCGCGTCACGTCACGTATGACGTCAAGCCGCCGGCGGGTAAGATAACATGACAGCTGAGACGGCTTTTCGTGCGATAGTGAAGGCGCCGAGCTCGTCTAGACACTGCCGCGTGGCCAGTCTAGAGGGTTGGTATCTATTTTTAGACGTCTTTTGTATGCCTGGCTGCTTACAGTACAGCTCTCGCCAAGATAAATGTGAACGCATAGAGCCCAACAAAGTGTAACAGACTTGTTTTTCAGCCGATTTTACTCAAATTTTCGACTTTCTCTGCTTAAATTTTTCATGTTTTCTCAAAAAACGGTCATATAAACGGAATGGACGCATCAAAGGGGGCTCGCATCGGCGGGATTCTACTGTAATGGTACTTTTCGGGGATATATTCGCAGTGTAATATAGAAATGTTGTGGTTTTCGCGAATGTACTTACTTTTCGCGTTTTCATGCGAATTTTCGCGCGAATTTTCGCAAAATTCGCAATCGCGAAAAATTCCAGGCCCTACGTATAACAAAATGTGTGTACTAAATAGATTCGGAGAAATTTTGCTTTTTTTTACATTGCAACTGTTGTTAGTGTTAGTAACATAGTAACCAATTACAGTACAGTACAGTACGACATTGTAACGTCGGAAAGCCAACGAACGTGGCCAGAATATGTAAGATATGAATAAATGATGCAGTCAAGCTTGTTTTCTGCTACCACCAGTTCTTATTCTAAGAATCTCTGTGTAAGTTGGCAAATTTTAAATGATTAATTATTAATCTTCAAACCAATAATCTCAGCCAGGTGAACTACTTTTTTTTTAGAATATGATGTGACATTTGAAAATGTTTAAATGTTATTTCTGATGTGGGCAGAAACACTATTTGCTAAACAGTGATGGGAAAACGTCTAAAATAATGCTTACTTGCCATTCTTATTTGATTATAAATTTTTGTAACTAACTGTAGTATGGATCCAAAAAAAAAAATATTGTTCATAGTATACTTCATGTTGTGTGTTTTTCATATGTCTTTTGTGAATAAATTGCGAAAATTACGGTTTTTCAACTGGAGAGAATACAAGAAAGACATGTAATTCATCATTCTAATACGTCCATTTTCAAAAGTGACTTTGAAAAATGTAATACGTAACTTCAATCATGCCAAATTTGTGTTAGAATAACAGTAAGTAAATGTGTTTTTAAACTTTTGCACTGCATTGTATTCAGTCTTCACCAGTCTTGTCTAACGGATTTATTGCCTTACTGTACTGATGTTCTATCTTTACATTTAGTTTCTACCAATGTTGATCAAATAGCATGATGAATTTTTTAAATATTTGGCAGCAGTGGTCTGAGTGAATGTTGCCATTACTGCAGTGAATGTGTGTGTTTAAAACTTTTCTCTTTAAATCGGGCAGAATTTAATGAATATTCTGTTGCTATTAGATCGAAGAAGTGAGACTTATCTGTTTTCAAGTGAGTGTGGCATATGGATACAAAATGTATGTTACCAATTTTTAAGGTAAAGACCATTCTATTCCCCCACATTGCTAATTATGTAATAATTAACATATTTTCCGTAGCCAAATAGAAATAGGAAATGTATTAAATTATAACTATGGGCATGAAGAAAAAGTTTTTTGTGTGTATAATATAAACAAACATACCTTTTTTTCATCTGAGTATAATTATTATAATATAATTCTCTAAGAAGTATCATTTCAGAATACTTAAAATCATACTTAATATTTTGTGGAGTTGAAAATGAAAAATTCTTTTGTAATGCATGTGCATACCCTCTAACTTCCTTTCCATAGTTAATTAATGGGGTTGTGGTCATAGTTATTGGCATCTAAAGATAAGAATATGTTAAATATTTCAATTTTAGTATTATATATTTTGATAAAATTTTGATTTTAAGCAAGATTAAGTGAAATGGGCAAGATCTCTGGTATTAATTAGGTGTAGATTTCGTTATCTTTGGTTAAGAAAAGGATTTTGTCTTGAACATGCATTAATTCATCCTAGTTGTTCTTGATACTAAAAAAAAGTTTATAAATTTATTTTTTTAAGATAAAGAATATTTTAAAATAAAATACAATTGGTATAGAGATATTTGTGTTCAACACCTTTCTGTTTCATCTGACTATAGGTACAAAATTTAAATGATTTTTGCTTTGGTGGATGGTGTTAGGTTTTTCAAAATGCTGTAAAAATGAAATGCACAAATAAAATGAGGGTTATCATTAAATAGTGAGCAGTGGAGACATCTGTTTGCAGTGATAAAGGCTGGTGAATATCACCTATGTTTTTACTTATGTTCTTAGTGCATTTTTTGTATTTAACTGAATTTTCCATTGAAAAATTATGTTGTGCAGTGATTAAAATTTTGTGATAGTAGACCTTTGGGGTAAATATTTCCATAATTTTAGGAAATTATTTCCTAATTTTTATGCAGTTTCTTCAGAAATATTTTGGTTCAATAAGTGTTGTTTACTATATATGTATTTAGTTGTGTGTATGATCTCAGCAGTGTTGTAAGGTACCTTAGGATGGCACGTGGGGGCTGAGAGGCAGGATAGACTAGCTTCAAAGTTTACCGGTCAAATGTTGCGTTGGTTTGCAAACCGAACGAACTTTTCTTTTACTATATATTATTTGTCTAATTTTCTAGAAGTCCTTACATGATGTGAAAAAAAAAAAAATTTAGTGGAATTTATCGTTCTTACTATTTGAATTCAGTATTTGTATTCGTGAATAATTTGGTATTCGATTCGAATTAAAAAAAACTTATATTGGCACCGGCCTACTTAAATAAATCTGTAAATTAGTACAGAGACTAATGCTGTCTTCGATATTATCTACATACACACAGCTAGGGAACAGTTGGTGCTAGATGGTGGGGATGATATAATGAATACTGGAGGTAGCTGGGTGTACGGCAGAACTATTCCGTCTCTTGTGTAAGATGTAGTGTTGGCAGCACAAGGCTCTTTGAGCTTCACACGAGGTTCCCACACTTCTACCAACCTCCCTGACTGTTCCATATCCCATCTTTTGTTTTCCACCCGATATCTTCAGTTCATCTGGAGGGTGTCTACTGGTCACGAAATAACATAAAATGTGCTGGAAGTCACAAAACTTTATAAAATTTCCAGTAGCCTGTCAATAACTTTCATTTTGTGTTTTGACTCCTCAGTTGAGTTTACAGTAGCTCGTTAAATACAACCAGTTAGAGCGTGGCCACTTGAATTGTGTGGAAATTATCTTTGAAAATGTTATAGCTAATTTTTAAAAATCTGTACGTTCTTAAGAATAATTGTAGATCAATTTCATAATACAATATTGATAATGTTACATTTTACTTGCAATCTAAATATAAAAATATATATAATGTTGAATACATTCCTGGAGTATTTGTAGACACCCTGATCAGGCAAGATAACAGATACGTATAATACAACAGACAGTTCGCACAGTTATCATTTTTTTTATGTACCCTACACTACTAGTCTGAAAAATATAGGAAATAATAGTTTATTTTCTTGTTTGATCAAACATTGATATTTTATTGGGTTTCACATCAAAACACAGTTAATTTTTTATCCTCTACCTTAAATTATTCTTTTACAGATTATTAATGGTTCATGAAAATGTAAAATTTCTGATAGCTAAGGACAACATTAAATGATGAATTATGATAAAATGAATTAACACATAAAAGAATGTCACTGCACTATATCACACCGAAATTAAAGTTAATGCACCACAAAGCACGGATATGCATTTAAAATCTTGAAAATAATCAGCATTTTTAATCAAAACATAATTCTGATAACAAATACATAATCTTTTAAGAATTAAATTCAATTAAAGTAATTTATTTAGCATGAAGTTTGTACCGAATTTTTATTCAAAGAAAATAGGAAAAGGTTCACTATGTTTTTAATTTTGCAACCTATATTAGTTACTCATTTACTTTATTTGTTCCAAATAATTATTACAAATTATTATAATGTAAAAGTGCACCATGTATCAGTAAAAATTACACTGTTTGGAGAAATTAGTACTATGGAAATGTCATTTTTGTTCAGTAATATGCTATATTTTTCAATAAATGGATACCATACTCTACTGATAGCTACTGTTTTGCAAATGAGATTTTTTTTTAGATTATCCAGGTTTTAAGACATCTTTTCAATTCCTTGAGATTTTCTTGGTTTCCGTTTTCTGGAATCCTGTATGTATAGACAATATTTTATGGTTAAATTTGGAGACAGATTTTGTTTTTAAAAGGGGGGGGGGGGGGGAGTTTGGTGTTATTGTTTTTATTTTTGTGAAAGCTGTTTTTTTTTTTAATACTTACTCCACCAAAATGTTGAGAATTTTACGATGAAATAATTTTTAATATAACGCTCTAAAACAGCTACATTCAGAATAAAAATACATTAGTGAGAATTTGTAGTTAAAAATTATTCAATAAAAGATGCACAGTAAAATAATTTAATTAATTTTTCTGATACATGCTATTTTGTTACAAATTTTTGTCTGTAAATACAGTCAAACCTCTCTGAAACGACCCCTCACGGTTCCCAGGAATAGGGTCGTAATAGAGGGGGGGTCGTAATAGATGTGTTCCAAAATTTTCAGTTGATTTCAACCCACCCACCAAAACCCCCCTCACAAACCGCTACTCGCTAAGAACCTCTCTGAAACGACCCCTCACGGTTCCCAGGAATAGGGTCGTAATACATGTGTTCCGAAATTTTCAGTTGATTACAACCCCCCCCCCCTCCCCCCCCCTCCCAAACCACTACTCGCTAAGAATCCAGCTGCACAATGGCAGGATGCTGTCACTCACAATGCTAGACGGCTTTGCTTTAAACCCACTTCAACCTTCATGACAAGTCCGTCGCCCTACATGCCACCTCTAAAGAAAATACGTCAAAAGACAGTTTATTTTTACTGGTTAGTTTACATGTACGTTTTCTGCTTGCCGTAGTTAAATACACTAGAACCCTGATGTCACGAACCCCGGATTTATCGAAGCAGTGATTTTACGAATACATTCTCGGGAACCGCCAAAAAATTGGACATTTTGACCAAAATGTGAAAATCAGAAAAAAAAATTTAAAAAAAAAAACGAAATGAAAGATTATTAAAATCTGTTAATTTTAACACACAGCGTATTTTTGTGTCGGATTTAATACTTCCAATAATGTTCATGTTAGAATAACAAAAAAATAATGGGAAATTTCCTTTTAAAATATGGCAGCGGTAGGTTCTGCGACGCGAGTGGGCGCACACTAAGCTCGCCCAGCTGGCTGGCGGCAGCGGCTTAATGACGCATAAGCTCACCCCTCCCTCCCCTAGGTAACATTCTTTAAGGCTAGCTCACACAAACCATCTAGTGTCCTCCCTTATAACACCCCAACTTCGCTCTCCTTTGAAAAACCTTTAGTGAGAAAATGCTCATTTCACCCTCCCTTCTCCCGTAAAATTGGGCTATTATGAATGGGGTACTAAAGCTGTGAGGGAGTAAGGGGGGGGGGGGGGGGGGGTGTAAGATCGTTGTAAATACTTTCGGACCCCTCCCTCCCCAAACAAACACGCCCAAAAAAAAAGTACCGTATGTCAAAATATGTCACTTTTCACACCAAGTTCGAGTTCAGTCATCTCTGGCAAGGAATTTACAAGCTTTCAAACTTAAATATAAATGTATTTTAATAGCAAGGGTCCTATGAAAATTAATATACCGAATAAAATCAAGCTGCTGTCACCAAACAAAGCATAAAACGGTCCAATGCGTGGTCGCTTCGTTATTGCTCGCGCGAGAGGCGAGACGTGGAATGCTAGAAGAAAGACGGCAGCCAGTGTGTTTCCTGCGTGGGCAATAATTGGCGTAGCCTTTTTTTTTATGCTGGGTGAAGCGACCTTTTTCTGTCAACCCACGGGGAAAAGATAATTGCTTGAGCTGTCAAAATAAACATCGCTGCGGCAGTTAAAACAAGTCGAGGCGAGCGTGTATCCAGTCGGTATTTGTGTATTGTCAACCGATAGTAATCAAAATCAAGAGAAATCCAGCAGGTAGCTTTGCCTTTAACTGCGTACCACACTAGACACTTGCAAAAAGCTATACGTAAACACGTTGCCACAAAAGCCTTTATCTGCACCCTGCCGGCAAAGGGACGTGGAATGGGGGTTGTTAAAGCCTGCCCCACACGACACCCATTTCCTTAGCAGTTTTCATGTAATTTTTATGCTAGCGCGCCTGCTCCCGTGTGGGTAACATTTCAGCACCCTTCCAAGGGGTCTGGCTCTGGGTATAAAAGTTTTCATAACCGAAGTCTTAGCCAAAACCGTAATAGAACGTGTTCTATTTTTCTGCTATACCCACGAGCTGGAGCCGTCAAGATGGCGGACCCACGTGTTGCAATATAACCCCGTATATAGTCTGTATTGTCAACATTAAGGGACGTAACAAATGTAATGGTATGCCAAATGAAACTTTATACAGACCTGCCAACTCTCACGATTTTGGTGTGAGGCTCACGATTTTAAGGTCCATCTCACACCCTCACGCCAAAATAGTGTTTCCTCACGATTTTTCGGGCCCCAAGATTTTGTTTGTAAAAGTTTCAAAACAAGTTATACGAAAGCTTACAGTAACGAATTTCCATCAATACTCGAGTCACGTAAAGGAAACAATTTTGCGTTTTGTAGCGTGTGCCGTGCTGATTTTTCTATCTCGCATAGTGGAAGAGGAGACATTGTGAAACATGTCGCTACAAAAAAACACAACTAACACATGAAGTGTATTGCTTCCAATAAAAAAAATAATTTGGCTGTGAACAGTGATAATAGTGTTACACGAGCAGAATGTTATTTTACATGTTTTTTAGTTGCGGCCCTGCATGATCACTACACGACAGCGCTAAATTATGTTCAACTAAATTAAATCTGCAACCTATAATTTGTTTAAATAAATTTTGAAGCAGAGACCATGTAACATGTGTACAGGTATGTCACTTAAATTTAAAGATTCTCATTTGTTGTTTTTTATATCTAATCTGTATTTATGGGCCTGAAAATTTTTATCGAGGACCTCATGATTTTTTAAATTTGAATGTTGGCAGGTCTGTTTATAATAGTAAAACTACTATGGAATATATTTGTTAAGCTGAAATTGCCACAGAAAGAAGTAATCGGAAATTTTAAAATACGTTATGAAAATACGTTGCATTCTATATTACCCATTATCTCCTATCACATTCGTAGAAGTTGCGGTAGCGTAGTGGCGAAGGGCACGATGGCAGCGGTAGAAGGGTGATTTTGAATGTGGTTCGAATCCTGATCAGTCCAATTTTTTTTTAGTTTTTTTTAAATAAGAGATAATTAAATTGTACATACTGTGCTTTCTGCAAATATAAATTATTAGAATTAATTTATGATATAATATTAACTACATTTAGGTGTCTCAGTCCATTGATTTTATTCATAGTACTACGTACCTAGATTTATTTTTACTTTTAAAAAAGTAAAGTAAAATCACATGTTCACAAATAATTTAAACCAAAAGTTAATTTTATAATTAAAACGCCAACGTTTATTAAGAAACGAGTGTCCATAAATTAATAATGAATAAACTGATACTTCATAGCGACACACCTGTGAGGGTAAAAAAAAAACATGCAAAATGTTTTTCTTCACCTAAGATTTAAATTTATTACGCGGTATCTGCGTGTTTAAAGTTGACTACGACAGGTTTATCCTCCCCTGATATGTTTGCTTTGGTCGGCAACTGCGTTGGCTGGTTTTCTGTTAGCATTCTAGGTATCGTGTGTATGGAGTTAAGAAATCTTTCTGCGGTTCTGCTATACAAATTTTTATGAAAATTTTTATACCCATGGGTATAACAGAAGTTATAGCAGAAAATGGGCATCGTGTGGGGTGGGCTTAAGCGCTGACAGCGGCCGACAGGAAGTAGTATCTATTTTTAGATATGCACTGCTTACGGCAGTACAGCACTCGGCAAGAGAAATGCAGTAACACGCTACTCACCACAAGAAACTTATTTTCTCTCCGATTTTCGGCAATTTTTTCACGGTTCCTCGAAATCGGGTTGTAATAGAGAGGTGGTCGCAATAAATGGGGTCGCAACAAAAAGGTTTTACTGTACCTACGTAACTACATTCCTTGAACCTAAAACATTTTTTTTTTAATGGTCTGAATTGGTTTTGGTTAAATGCTACTTAATTCCATGATACAACTTGGATGTCGGTGCTTTATGGTGCATTAACTTGCATTTTGGTGTAATTTTGGTTTTATTGGAATCCACCATATAATCTTGTCCCTTCATATTTGATACCATTCAGGGATATTGGGGAAGGAGTTGGCCATTGCATGAGGTGAAGAAGTATCCCGGAAACTGTTATAAACCTGAACCAGGTAGGCCAGCCCGGGACTCGAACCTGGGTCCTTTGGAGGATGGCAAGTCCGTTTCGCTTGTAAAATTCATAAGTTTCTGTAACTCTGTGATTGTAGAGGGTTCCAAACCACTTAAATTCCAATTTGGTGCTCGCAAAAAAAAAAAAAAAAAATTGACGAAAGTCTGGATGAAACTAACTAGCCATGTCACATAAGTACGTGGCTGAATGCTACATATTTGTTTTTTGAGGCAGTGATTTCCTTTCCTGAATGCTTTTGAAGTTATACTTATTTCGGTGTGCAAAGGGTGAAATTTGAGATTGAGATGAAATGCTCTTGCACCATGCGATGGGAATTTAAATTATGAAGTCCAATGCGCATGGTGTATTTTGAAATGAATGGAAAACAGTTGATGTAACTAACAATTTAAAAAAAAAAAATCTCTTTATATATTTTTAATATTGAGCTAATAGCTACAATTACTAGTACCTATTTTGTTTGATGATGAAACTAGTTAACACTGTTTCTGCAATTAGGTTATGAGGTTTACTTATAATATGTAAGCAGAGATAATTGTATCAAGACAAACATGGCATTGATTATATTTACAGCTTTTAACAAAAACTGTGTTACCTCTTCCTTTTGATGTTATTTTTATGTTTTATTTAATCATGTTGAAGAGTATAAACTCTCATGTGTATTAATGATATTTGTTACTTTGTTTGAGAACTGTAAAATCTGCTACAGCATGTGGTGTATGTACATACTTTTATAGTTTTGTTTATAATGGAGCCATGTCATTGTAACATTAGATTACAAAAAACAATTCCTCTTTACTGCATTTTATAAATGTTCTCATCCATTAATATGTTTAAATGCACCAAGCAATAAATGTATTAATTCAATCAGTATAGTACCTATTTCACATTTAGGAAATGTGATAAAAATGTTTCATTTCTTCAATGTATGAGATCTTGGGTATACAAATGATCACTAAAATCTTTATTTCTCAGTACCTGCAGTTAAATGCTGTGAGAAAAACTTATGACGAGAAGCACAAAAGATTTTGAGCATGTGATGATTTTCTTTTATATCTTACATTTATTTCACTAAATAGTTTTTTTATTACTTTTTATCACGACATACTATAAAGGAATATTTTACTGTTTTACATTATTATTTCTGTATTGGATAAGAAATTAATTTCATTTGTGTTGCAATTTTAAGCTGTTAGAAATAATCATCTAAGCCCTGAGTGAGTCATTGTAAAAAGAAGTGGTGTAATTCCAGGGGAAAAGTAAATACACTATGATTGGGCATTAACATACCTAATAGCTGATGTGATCAATAAATTTAATGGTAGATATGTTTTTGCATACATACTATGTGTGCATACAAATTTGAGACAATTTAAAAACTAAAGTATTTAGAATATACATTTGTTTTATTCTCTAGTACAGAAGTGTCTGTAATGCAGTTGACTAAAATTTTGAGCCAGGGTTGCAGTTAAAATAGTTTATTCATTGCATTATTAAACTTGTTGTAATGGGTCATTCATTCTACACAAAATCAACCAATAGTCAAAACATGTCTTCAAATTTTAATGATTGTATTACATGAGATAGTTTTAACTTAGCATATAACAAATAGTTTGAAATTTTTTTTCAGTTTTGGTATTTGAGTTAAAAAAATTTTTTTAAAATTGTGGAACTCAAATTTGTACCATTCTCTTCAGAATGACAAGGACTCTAATTTTATCAGTTGATTTGATATGGAATGTCCCTAATACAATGTTTTAGCTTAGCTGTATGATTTGAAATTAATACATCGATGTAAGGGTGGCTTATATGTGTGCTGCTATAACTCAACCACCTACTGCTGCAGTCCCATGGAGAATATATCCAGCAATTAAGGTTTGTGTTTGGAGTATGTCTTGTGGAAAGTCTGTGAAACAATATACAGTATGTGCCTAAATGGTGGAGATTGGACTGGATCCATTTTTAAATATAAATTACAAAAGATTTAATGTTTGACAAAACTCACAAATTTTTATGGATTCTTTGAATTTATATAAATATATATAAGGATCCAGAAAATGCCATACATTTCATGGAATATTCTAGAAGCTTCAAGAATTTCATGGAATGTTCTAGAAGGTTTGATAAAATTAAATTCCAGTAAATTATAATGTTATGGAATGTTCTAGAAAATTCTAGCTGGTTCAAGAATATTATGGAATGTTCTAGATAATTCTAGATGGTTCAATTATATTATGGAATGTTCTAGATAATTCTAGATGGTTCAATAATATTATGGAATGTTCTAGATAATTCTAGATGGTTCAATAATATAATGGAGTGTTCTAGAAATTTCAAGAATTTAATGAAGTTCTAGAAAATCAAAATTTTATGGAATGTACTATGTTTCAAGAATTTTATGGAATAATCTAGAAAATTTGAGAATTTCATTGGAACATTCTAGAAAATTTGAGAATTTCATTGGAACATTCTAGAAAATTTGAGAATTGTATGGAATGTTCTATGTTCGAAAATTTTCTGCAATTAAATTAATTTCCAGTAAATTATAATATTATGGAATTTTCTAGAAAATTCTAGATGGTTCAAGAATATTATGGAATGTTCTAGAAAATTCAAGAATTTAATGAAGTTCTAGAAAATATAGTTTTTATGGAATGTAATAGAAGGTTCAAGAATTTTATGGAATGTTCTAGAAAATTTGAGAATTTCATTGGAACATTCTAGATAATTTGAGAATTTTATGGAATGATCTAGGTTTGAGAATTTTCTAAAATTAAATTCCAGTAAATTATAATTTTATGGAGTGTTCTAGTTGGTTCAAGAAAATTATGGAATGTTCTAGAAATTTAAGAAATTTAATGAAGTTCTAGAAAATCAAAGTTTATGGAATGTACTAGAAGGTTCAAGAATTTTATGGAATGTTCTAGAAGGTTCGAGAATTTCATTGGATCATTCTAGAAAATTCATGAATTTTATGGAATGTTCTAGAAGGTTTAAGAATTTTCTAAAATTAATTTCCAGTAAATTATAATTTTTATGGAATGTTCTGGAAAATTCCAGATTGTTCAAGAATATTATCGAATGTTCTAGAAATGTCAATAATTGAATGATGTTCTGGAAAATCAAATTTTTATGGAATGTTCTACAAACTTCAATAATTTTATGAAAAGTTAAAAAAAAAAAATTAGACATTATTCCAGATTTTCATAGATATTTCATTACCTGCACTTTCATAAGTACTCACACTCTCTTCTCTTCCCCCCCCCCCCCCCCCTCAAAAAAAAAATATATTAAACAGATTGGCTAACAGGCTGTCTATTAAACAGGCATAAAACACACCCCGGTAAGAGGAACAATAAATCACCTGCATCTTATTAATATATATTTTTTTTTAACTGACCAGTAGTTTGATATATAAACTTTATACATGTATGAACTAAAATTACAGAAATCAATTTAAAAAATAATTGCTGAAACTGTACAAATAAATTACAAAATCTGTAAGCAAAAAATCTGCTGAGCAATAAATACTTTAAGGCAGAAAACCTGCATAAATGCCTGGCATTGGAATCTCACCAGAAATTTATAACCAAAATTCACACTCATATAAACTTTACCAACAAAAAAAATTCTTTACAGAAATGTACATAAATAAAATCTTGAGAGGTACACACATGCTATTTTAGTACACAAACCTGATATATCTATTGATAATACCAACAGCAAAATGATTACTCCTTAGTAAAGAATTCCGAGTTGAACAGCACGTATGCAGGAATTACATAGAGATTTTACTAGTCTCACAATATATGCTTGTACTTTTGAATCAAATACATATCAGTCTTGCATTAAATATAGTGCATGTATTAAAAACAAAAATTATATACCTATGGAAGTGCATGTTAGGGTTAGCACGTACTGTCAGATCATTCCAATACCAACATTTCTTATGATACAACGGTGTCTACCACCAATTGACCCCCCTAGAATAAGGTCTTTGAGTTCAGCTTAAAATCATGAATTAATAAACATGTAACTTACAACTTATTACAATAGTAACTGAAACAACTGTGATTGAAACTCACTGTTATGCATGAATTTAAGTTCACATCTTATAGTGTTATTTTTTTAAATATTGATTAAAAAAGCACCTTTATATATCTTATCAGTGAACACAAAATTTTAGCAGGTTGTTACTTTAGTCTCTTCTTTTTCATCATCATCATCTTCTTCCTCTTCTTCTCGTCTGCCTCTTTTTGGATGTCCTCCAAGTCTTCCATGATACCTGAAATTAGATAGTTCAACAGTGGTGCAAATTCTCAAGTAGAACTCATTGACATCAACCATCATTGAATTTGCATGTCATCATTTTGGTCCCAGAAAATTCCTAGATATGTTAACCTAAGTGCATGTTGCAAATTATGTAAAGTATTGTCTCATGTTTATAACTAAGGGTGTGGTAGAAAACAAATTAGATAAAAAGGCCTTTAATTCAGAAAGTTTGGGGCCACAGCCATGCCACAAGAGCGATTCTTCAGTAATATGCAACATCAAGTGTTTAACAGGGAATACCAAAGAAAAAATAATACATAGTACAATGATACCTATTTAAAATTAGTAATAAGCTGCTCTATTGACAAAAAAAAATGTATGTATTATATAGAAGTTGGCACATTTAAGTGTTTTTTCATGGAGAAGATTTTAGGTTTATTGTTACAATTTATGTGGGGAGAACTATAGATTTGTAAGAGATAGCCCAATTGAGTTTTATTTATTATTAATAGATAATTGTACTTAAAAATGACTGATCAATAATCACTCCCTATTAAAAATCTTTATTCACAAGCTACTCAAAGTCTGTCCAGTTCTACAGTTCGCAATCCTCACTGGAGCTAGGCTAAACAGTGGTTCGCCCCTTACCTCACGCCTGCCCACACACAGAGTCTGGCACCACTCTAGAGGGGGGGGTCTCTCACCCTCTTCGCCAATGTTGCCTTCTATCACGGAACTCTCCGAACTCCGCGGAGGCTGGCATCGCTGCTTTAATACCTGTGGCGCCCTACTCGAACTGACAAAAGTGGCTGTGACGAGTCACGTCATCCAGGGCCGACCAAATGCCAGAAAAGTCGAGAATGGCAATGCTTATTCAGGGCACTCCACACGGCGGCCTCCGTAAGTCCGGAATTCCCAGGCCGATAAAGGTGATAAATAGCCCGAGACAGGACGATGCGCGGGGAGCAAAAGGGAGGGTAGCGAGGACACTTGTAATCTGACATCAATGCACGGCGACGGCATGTGACAGCAGTGATGTGCACGGCTGCCAACTCTCTCCGAACCTGGCACACATTGCGGTCTTGTCTCTCGCCTTTGTAACAATATATTGAGTATATAAAAAAGTTGCTGTTTAATCATTTTTATAATCAGCATTATATTAAGAAGAATTTATATAACCTTTGAAAATTACTAATATTATTGACTAGACACAAATCCTTCTATGAACTGATGGTGTATAACATGGGCTTAAATTGCTGTTGAGGATAATGGTTCTACAAAGACTTTCTACAGCTACAATTTCTACCTGTGCAACTGTACTACAAAGAATTTTTGCAGTTACCATCTATACATTGTGTTGCTGCTCTACAAAGACTTTATGCAGCTGAGCTCCAATCTCTACTCTGTGTTACTGTTCTGCTTATACATTTCACTGTACTAAGTTGCTAGCCTGTATCACCTTCAACTTTGTGTAATGAATTCTCTTAACACTCATCATGATGTGGCAAGTAGAATATTAAAGTGATATAAACATTTACCTGTCTTTGTACTGATGAACTCTTCTTTCAGCTGCTGAGCAAAACTTGACTCCATACATTCATCGTCGTCATCCATGTCAGCATACCTACCACAGAAAACACATTTTACCGAATCATCCTTGATTTGACTTTTTTATGATCCAAAAAAATTAAAATTAAATGCTTTATTAAATTTGAGGCATTACAAATTGGTGCAATGATGTTTATATTAATTACAATGAATTGAAGTACCAACAATTGATAATAATGTAAATTGGATTACTGAAGCTCCATTCTACCAATATAAAAACCAGGAAATAGAGATGTGGCTCCTATTTGTGATTTATATTTCTATATCTGAAAATCCACACTTTATACTTTCCCAATGTTTGAATGCCAATTGCACCTCACTTTTAAACTTATTAGAACATAGTGACATAAAAATTATTTTGCATTATTGGTAATGACATTGCATCTCCTATGATAGTAAAGCCTGTCTTCACTCCACCAGTACCAGTCCCCACTGACGGAACACACCCTTGCATCACATCAGCAAGAGAAAAACTACGAAGTGCTCAGAGCTGTGTGTTAGGCACCTGTATGAGTACCAATGTATTTAATTCCTGTAAGAATTTATGTAAAGTCATAATATTCACAAAAGGAAGTGCATCGCTAAGTATGCGTGTGACCCCTTAAGCATACCTGATTTGATGAACGCCTTAATATCTTTTGCAACCCCAGGCCACAATTAATACATACTGCTCACTGAGCGTATTTAATAATATACGTATATAAATAGTCTGGCTACAGGTGATGGAGTAGTCCACAAGCAACAAAGTCTGGTTTGAATGGTAGTTTTCAAGTAAAAATTCATCATATAGACAGTATGCATATATTTAGACCTTCTGTCAGTCGTTTCCCGTATGGGGAATTTAACTAAGTAAATTGTAAGATGTTTGGACGTTAGTTTTACGTACAACATTTATTAGCGCTTTATGGTTGTGGCACGCGAGGGCACTGTCCCTCCTCTCTCCCGCGGCCCACCTCTTGCGGCAGTCTTCAGGTGTTCACAGTGCAAGGCGGACGTGACCACCACAAGCAGAAGCTGAAAAGCTTACATCTACGAGATCTGCGTGCCGGCAAATCTTATTAATCAACCGAAACCTTCGGTACTTAATTCACTACGAATACCTGGACTTAGTTTGTGGTGCAGGGTGTGACCCTCCCACCGTAATTGATCCTTCTCCGCGCGACAGCACCGTGGAGTTTTATAAGAGTACAGGGCCGACTGATTCGGATCGCAATCTTTCTATAGCAGGGTGGCCGTCAGAGGGCGTAGACGAGTAACGTGAAGTGCAACATGTGTTAACAGTGTTTCCAGTGTAATTTGTAGCATACCGACTCAGGCTTAGTACCTGTCCATCGGCTCGCGTAAATAGAACCACGCCCATCAAAACGTTTGATTTATTCAGTAGTTTGCCGCCCAACCTACTTAGAAATCAACTACCTATGTGGAGAAGGGAGCGCTCAAGGATGTCGTTAGTTAGTAAGGCCTTCACCAACTGGTGCAGCCACCGAGCTTAGTGAGCCACACTGGGACCGACGACCCACACCAACCCTTGGGTTATACGTCAGGGCTTCTGGACCAAGCTCATATTTAAATTATTGTAAATTACTTGTAATTGTAAATCGTACTTCTGCGTCACTAAGTGCAACCCGGTTCTCAGTCATGGGACTGTCCGGCGGTGGCAGTACATAAATAAGAAATAAGTAATGTGGTAAGTGTAGGGTATGTATATCTTGTATTTTGTGACATTAATGATATGGCACAAGAGTTACAGCCACTAACTGCCAAATTAAACACAAGAAATCATACAATTGTACCAATATGGACACAAGAAAAGAAGAAACTATAAATTTTTCTGTTAGTAAAAATTTAATTTTCCTTTCTTACAAACAGTTGAATGAAAACGATGCAAATTGCAACATATGTACCCTCTTTTATCGCATAATCGTCGCGCTCACATAATCATCGCACCTATATTTTAGGGTGTCAAAATTTGGAATAAAAAAACCTCTCTCACATAAACATTGCATGATGTTTTTGGTCCCACTATTAGATTCCGAGCGCTTTGTGTGGGTATTTTTCCATATAAAACTATGTATTTTAAAGTAGAAATCTAATATTTATTCAGACATTACCACTTATTTAATTAATGGAAATTTAGTGTAAATTTTCTTTTAAAGATGCTTTTAAACATAACCTTTATCTGTTCATTTGCATCGCCACACTTTTTGAGAAAATCAAAATTTTAAATTTGATTACGCAAAAACACTTTATATAACAAAGCCTGTTGTGTTGTACATAAAAAGAAAGAGCATTCAAACTGAGTAAAATGACACCACTCCCATCTTTCTAGCTTAATTAGGAGAAAAGCTATGGTGATCTCAAAATATTTTGGTTACATTTTGTTTTTTGCGGATTTTGGGAAACTTTACATAGCTGTAATTTGAAACAGTTTGAGATATTTAAGGAGGGAGTGGGGGGGGGGGGGGGGGGGAGAGAAAAAAACCATTTGGAATTTTTCTTAAACTCTATAAGGACAACCTTCATACCAAATTTCATCAAATTCAGAGGTGGTCAAGTAAATTTTTATTTTATTTTAGTGTGTTGATTTCACAATGGAATGATCCACTCATAAAATGTAACAGTTCTCATAAATATGTTATTTAATAAGTCTGTTGACAGGGTCAATCTGTCCATAGAGGGGAGATTGCATATACCGTGTTTTATCGCATAATCGTCGCACATTTTATACTAAAATCAAGTTGGAAAAGTAGAGGGGCGACATTTATTGGGGGGGGATTTTTGGTGAGGTAAAGTTATTCATAAAAATAAAAGCCATTAATGAAAAGTACGTTTATTTAAAAAGTGGAGTACCTTTACTAGAGCATGACAAACAATTTAAATTAATAATGGAACAAAAATCTTTCTTCAACTTTAAATATAAAAACAATATCTGTGACCAGAATGCGAGCCTGAATGAGCGCATAACTATCGACGTAGTAAACACTTACCACAAAAAGAGTGTGGGCCATCAAACGTAATTAACTCGGTACTCGACAGAGATTGCGCGTTGCATGCAATCGGCAAGATATCAGTACCAGATAAAGGTTATAACGTTTAAAAATGACTTTAAAAGAAAATTTACAAACCAGACAACTTTGTATTTCCGATAAATAAATAATCTAGTGGTAATGGCCGAATAAATATTAGATTTATACTTTAAAATACATTGTTTTATACTGAAAAAATACGCACACAAAGCGCTTGGATTCTAATATCGGGATCAAAAACATCATCCAACGATTATGTGAGAGGTTTTATTAAATCCAAATTTTGACGCCCTAAAATATAGGTGCGACAAATATGCGATAAAAGAGGGTATCTGTACTGGACCAGGATGATGCACAGAGTTCAGGCATCATAGATACGACTTAAGTTCATTGAAACACTACTGCTTTGAACGGAAAATGTTACTAATGCAACACATGTTAAAAATAAAAGTTGATAAAACCATACGTGAAACACATTTCAGCACAATGGGGTCCTTAGAAACAGTGAGAGATAAGAGAACACTGCACTAGAAAAATGAATAGGCAGGAGAAAAAGGAGTAACCAATGTCCAAAAAATTTCCCACTTGTGAAACATTCGGGTTGGTACCAACCTCTGAAAGCTGGACTGGACATTTATAACTTAAAAGATTTAATTAATATCCAGGAAAACATTATTTACATTTACAAAGTATGAGCTACTAAATTACTAAATACCAAATTAAGGTACCTACTATTGTGAATGTTTTGTCATTCCAACATTACAGATTCTGACACAAAAATTGATATTTTACACAGCAGATTTTTTGTTATTCTATAAAATATTGGTAACTTTGAATGTAAGTCATCATATACCTTCAATGTATACACATTATTTTTAATACTTTGAATGTCTAAGACCCAGCAGCTGAATGAAGAAAATAATTTACCCAACCCATAAATTACTATAATGAATAAAACAGTTGCGGTGTAGAGCAAAGAGAGGTACACCATTAGTCCACATAATTCACTTACTTGGACCTGTCGTAGCCCGTGATCTGCTTTATCAGCGATGAGTAGTCCTCCTCTTCCGGCTCGTCCACTATGAAGTCGTCCAGTTCCGAGTCGTGCTCTTCATCCGAGTCCAGAATGCGGCCTGCAAATCCACTACCATGTATTAACAAACGTGCAAGGTTAATTCAGCAACACTATTTAAGTATTGAGTATACATAATGGTAACTTTTTTTATACACCTGCCCCTCGAAGAAACGCCCTAATTTTCTCCAGGAAAACAGCGCTAATCAATACTTTTTTTTCCCATAAGAGAGTATGTTAATCTAATTAATTTGTTTTCCAATCAGGTAAGTGTGCTTGGTGACTACCATTTTCATCTAGATACTACGTCCTTGAAACTAATTTTCAGTGCTAATATACTTATGTCTAAATACACTTGAAGTACATTTAAATAAATGTTGAATAACATTTTTAGATTAAATAACCTAAAATTAAATGTTAAAACTCACATACTGCATTGTTTACATAATTGGGCTTCGGCATAACATTCCTTATTGGGTGCTAACATTTCTGAGTTACAAAATAATAATGTTATTAACACAGGAGATATATTTCAGTTTTAACACGATTTAAAAATTATGAACTTATTATTAGCAATATTATTTAACCTGTTAGTGTGATTCCAGACACTGTTCACTAAATGTGTTTCTGCCATGATTTGCAACTACCACATCCTAGCAAGTGCAAGATAAACTAGCCCTGAAAGCTTCCAGCTTTTCTCTCCAGAGCTGCTGCTGACATGCGGGATGGCGGAATATAAACTTGAAGCAAAATTAAAGAATTCTGCAAAAACACAACCGCATATGTTAACACCAGTACCAAGAATGCTCAATGTGCTGAAGTTACCTCTATCCACTGAATATATTTACCGCCCAATGCATCATTGTACACAGCTTGGGACGACAGCCTACGCGGTTCCACTCAACTAAGGCAAATTCTGTAGTTTTTAAGTGTTTTATATCAAAATGTGCAATGCTGCCAGTAGACGTACGGGTAGCATCAGCCCCTCTGAGAGCCTCCAATGTGTGGTTTTCAAGGTTTCTGTCACAAACATTAATTTAACGCTGTTGTCCCAAGCTCTCTGTCCTGGGCGGCCGGATAGAGCTAACTTCAGCTCAGTTTTTGAACACACGTTTAACGAAAAATTGTTCACAATTTACGGGCTAATCATGGCCCCCACAAGGGTGGGGCTGGGTAAACCCCTGGGTCCAGGGCCCGAGCCCAGCCCTGTTTATTTTTAAATGTTTAACTATTATAATTTTTTACATACTAGAAAAAACATACTAAATATTTTATAAATAAAGCTTAGTTTGGACTTATAAAATAGTAACCATAATTATACCCTGTATTTTCAAGTTAAATAGCAATCTAAAAAGAGTGTAGGTAAGTAACCATGAATTATAATGTAGCAAATGAATGTAAAATTGGGGCGGGGGAAGGGGGGGCCCGTCTCTGATCCTGGTTCCAGGGCCCATAATCAAATGTGGGGGCCATGGAGCACATACGGTATAAGTCCAGCCAAAAAATGAAATCATAGCAAGATGAGTAAACTAAAATGGTCCATCATTACGTCCACCATATAAAATTTTTACGACAGTGCTCAACAAACAATGAAACTGAATTAGCTCATCACATTGCTGTACCAGTTGCATCTAGTGTCACACAATCATGCCAACAAATGGCTAATGGTTTATTTTTGTTGTGTATTTGTCAGACATAACTCGAATGAGGGAAATGGTGAACAGATGGAACAGCCTCACAAAGAATATGAATGCAAGCAGATGATTGGTCGAAAAATAATTTGTACCAGCATGCTGCATGCGGCAAAGGTTTTGATGGTCATGTTTTTTGTTTTAAACAATTGTCTAAAAGTTTAACTATGAATAAAGTTTACGAGTATAAAGATAAACTTAATTACATTATTTTATTCCTGAAATGATGAACGTTATATGAAGGTAGCATCTATAAATGCAAAAGTTTTGAATGGAATAAATTAACATAGGGATATATGAAAATGATCAAGGGAACATTAATTTAAACATTATAAACTGAAAAAAACTTACTATGTGGGAACATCTTATGCGAGTTTTACTGTATTTTGTAAGTTTTTCGATCTGGATAATATAAATTTTACGCCATTAACCACCCATTATTTTTGATGCATTTGTATATTGCTAGTTTCATAAATATACCTATTTTCATATGTCAACACTGGAGTACACAAATTTTTTGCCCAGTTTCTAAATTATATTCTAGGGTCATCAAAGGGACTTTAGAAAACATATTGTAAAACCAAAATTAGGAATCATCTGAGATAACCTAAATAACACCATCTTTCTATATATTAATGTTACTGCACAAAACATTTTTTCCCTTAGTTTTGCCAGCACTTCTTTTGGTCATCCGAAGTTCAAAATAAAATTTTCTACCAAGAAAAAAAAAAGGGGGAGGAGTACGTGCAGACATTAGAAGTTATACTTCTATGGTATTAATACACACACACACACACACACACATAAAAACTAACGCTAAGTACATCTATGTATATTTGTTTTTGTTTAAACAACAGAAATCAAACTGTAAATACTTCCTACAAACAAACCTTAACCTTATTGCGCTAATTCAAAATTTAAGATTAAACAGTAAAAATTTTATCACAAAATTCTTTTACTCAATATGCATCAAATATATGTAGGCTACCAATACACTTAGAAAATCCTCAATGTTTGTGAAAGTTAGTATATACAGATGAGTACGTGGGTCTGCCATCTTTTCTAGATTTCTGAGACTTCCACATATGGCAGCACTGTTTTTACAGGACTTCAGGAAGTTTAAAAATTTGAACTCACAGAAAGGAACCTGGAACATCCCTAGAGATTGCTCCTGTTATGAAGAAAAGAAATCAGCAAAGTAATTACACATAATACCAGCACAAAACCAAATTCAAACAAAAGTGTAGGACTCACGTTTTGCAGGTTTCTGTGGTTTTCTCTTCACATCCGCCGGAGGGAACTGTCGACTCCTGACGTCCGAGGGAGGGAACTGTCGACTCTTGACGTCTGCTGGAGGGAACTGTCGACTTCTGACGTCCGAGGGAGGAAACTGCCGACTTCTGACATCGGACGGTGGATTTGGCCTTGGTCGTGCATCTGCTCTTGACGGCTGTTGACCCTTCATTTCCTTGGGATCTCTCGAGCTCTGAACCGGTGGTCTGCTCTTCACGTCCTTCACATCCAGTGGTTTTGAAAGCTTCTGTGGAGGACCATCTCTGGGCTTGGAAGACTCGGACCTCGAAAACGAGGGGCCGTGGGAAGTTGGTCCTTGCAGCCCACTGGAAGATTTTGTGTTTCCCACGGTAGATCTAGGCTGCTGCTTGTCTTGTGGTTTTGATGGCAAGTCTTTTCTGGGAGTGCTCTTTGGCAATGATGATCGGGACTGATCACTCTTACTTGTGGAAGAAACCCCAGCTGAACTTTTCTCTAGCCTTTCAACAGGCCTGACTGGCCCATTTTGACCTTTCACTGGAGCTGAACCCACCTTGTTGGCTGCTGACTGTTCAAGACGTTCCTTGTATTTGGCTAAAATTATGTCCTGAATTTTTCTGCTATAACCTGAGGGAGTGTTGCCACTTCCTGCACTAGAAGCTTTCTTACTGTCACTAACATTTAAGGCACTTGTATCTTTGGATGACGGTTTTTCAAGAGACCCACCTGTTCTAGCTACTTTCTGCTCCCTCCCAT
The DNA here is from genome assembly GCF_032445375.1 of Bacillus rossius redtenbacheri. Taxonomy (NCBI): domain Eukaryota; kingdom Metazoa; phylum Arthropoda; class Insecta; order Phasmatodea; family Bacillidae; genus Bacillus; species Bacillus rossius. The sequence continues at coordinate 39,856,657 of NC_086338.1, forward strand.
CATTCTTCCCCACTTTACCATCTACTTCTGTCCTCCTCATCCTGTTTTCTCCAGACCCATAACTACTCTTATAGCACTGACTATCCCTAACTTTATTACTATCATCAATTGGCTTCTTTCTATAATTCTCTTCAACAGACTTACTATTTGTGTTTTTATCATCAGGTTTCCAGCGTTCACCTTTCCTTTCTTGTGAATCATTCCTCTCTTTCACTTCCCTCTTATCTTGCACATCTACCCTCCTTTGTTGCAATTCACCTCGTCTCTCTTGGGTTTCCCTCTTCTCTTGCAATCCTCCTCTTTTCTCTTGTAACTCTCTTTTCCTTTCTTGAGCTTCCTTCCTCTCTTGGACTTCTTTCCTCTCTTGAGCTCCCTTCCTTTCTTGAGCTTCCTTCCTCTCTTGGACTTCCCTCCTCTCTTGAGCTCCTTTCCTTTCTTGGACTTCCCTCCTCTCTTGAGCTGCCTTCCTCTCTTGCACTTCTCTCCTCTCTTGGACTTCCCTCCTCTCTTGGACTTCTCTTCTCTCTTGAGCTCCCTTCCTCTCTTGCACTTCTCTCCTCTCTTGGACTTCCCTTCTCTCTTGCATAGCTTTCTTCTCTAGGACTTCACCACTCCTGTCATGAAATCCTCCCCTGTTGTCTTTTACTGCTACCCTCTTGTCTTTATTTTCTGGTTTTCTGTCTTGTTGTTCTACTCTCCTTTCATCCCTAAAGTTTCTTTCACTATTTTTAATTCCACTATTTTCATTTCGAGTGTTTCTACCCATAGTCCTGTTATTTCCATCATCCTTATTGATCTTATGAAATCTTTCCTCCTTTTTCACATATCTCTTTACATCATCTTCGGCACTGCTTTCTCTATAAGAATTGGTCCTGTCATTCCTATTCCCATTCTCAAATCTAGTCTCCCTTTTCCAGTTTCTTTTTTCATCACTCTCTACGCTGCTATCCCTATAAGAATGGTTTCTTTCATCCTTATTCTCATTTTTATTTTCATCACTCTCAGCACTGCTACCTCTGTAAGAATTGTTCCGGCCATCCCTATTCACCTTCTCATATCTTCCGTCCCTTTTCATGTTTATTTTTTCTTCATGCTCAGCACTGTTTTCTCTATAAGAATTTCTTCTCTCATCCCTTTTCACATTATTGTATTTTACCTCCCTTTTCGTAGACTTTTGTACATCACTCTCCGCACTGATTCCTCTATAAGAATTTTTCCTCTCATCCCTATTCTCCTTCTCAAATCTTCCCTCCTTTTTAACATTTCTCTTTTCATCCCCCTCAGCACTACTATCTCTATAAGGATTGGTCCTCTCATTCCTATTCCCCTCCTTAAATCTTCCCTCTCTTTTCTTGCTTCTCTCTTCTTCACTTTCTACACTGCTATCTCTTCTTTTATTTTTTCTACCTTCATCACTCTCTAAACTATCTCTATTAGAATTGTTCCTCTCATACTTATTTCCCTTCTCAAATCTTTCCTCTCTTTTCGTGCTTCTATCTTCATCACTTTCTACACTGCTAGCTCTTATTTTCTTTTTTCTATCTTCATCACTGTCTACACTATTTCTTCTTTTCTTTCTTCTATCTTCATCACTGTCAATGCTGCTAACTCTTCTTTTCTTTTTACTATTTTCATCACTCTCTGCACTGCTATCCCTATACGAATTTTTCCTCTCATTTCTATTTACCTTCTCGTATCTTTCATCCCGTTTCACAGATCTTTGTCTATCCTCCTCCGCACTGTTTTCTCTATAAAAATTCCTCCTCTCATCCCTTTTCAACTTCTCATATTTTCCCTCTCTTTTCATAGATTGCTGTCCATCACCCTCTGCACTGCTTCCTGAATAAGAATTGTTCCTCTCATTCCTATTTCCCTTCTCAAATCTTCCTTCCCTTCTCATTTTTCTCTTTTCATCATCCCCACTACTACCTTCTCTAAAGGCATTATTTCTCTCATTTCTATTTACATTCTCAACTCTTCCCTCCATTTTCATTCTCCTACTTTCCTCTTCCACCATTCGGTCATCTCTATTTGTTTTCTTTAATACCTTGCTGTTATTTATGGATTCTCTACTACTGTAGGATTTGTCGACATCATGTTTATAAGGCCTAGTATTTCTTTCCTCATATTTGCCATCTTTCACAATATTTCTATCATAACTATCATTCCTATTGGCATTGTTGCTGTGTGATTGTGATTTTCCATTATTCCTGTGCTCTAACACTCCTCTTTGCTCCTTGTTATCTTCCTGTCGTGGTTCCTTTTCTCGCGAGCTGATTTTTGGTATCCTCTGGATCAGACTGGCTGGTCTCAGCATGCCCTCCTGCACACTTTTGTCTGGTCTCACAAATGTATGCTGTGGCTTTTCTACTTCCGCTGTCCTTTTAGATAGATTAGCCTTCTCCGCTTCCACCTTCTCTTTCCTCATACGCCATTCCCTCTCACGTTCATACTCAAGTCTCTGTTTCTTTGTCATCGGCCGCTCGTCTTCTTCCGGTTCCTTGACTTTTGGTTCTATCTTCACGGGCTCGAACTGCTTCTTCTCTGCAAGTTTCAGAAGAGAATAGAAGTCTATGGGGGGAGGGGCAGGTCGCTTAGGTTTCACAAACTTCTCAGGTTTCCTTTCTTGTTCTTCCTCTACATCTGACTCTTCCTTCTCATCCGGCTCATCGGGCTTTTCCTCCTTTGCTTTCCGCTTCCGTTTATGAGGCATCATTTCCTCTTCCTCTTCCTTCAACAGAGCCATCCTGACACGATCCTGCAAAAACCAATATACTTAGTGCCCGTAGTTAGGAACCACAGGATAGACTTATGCTTAATAAAAATTGTGTGCATCATGGAGTCCCAGTGTGACAGAAGTGAAACTTCTAGCTCATTAGGTATAGATAAATTATTAGTATATTTTTTGTAGAACAAGAAATAATTGAAAATAGTATGGAAGCTAGTATGATCTCAAATGAAATATTTTATTCAGCAATTTCATATTCCATAAAGTAGTTTCAAATATTGTTGGGAAAGACAATAATTTTCTTACAATTTTCCATTTGAAACCTCACAACCTCTCTCTCTCTCTCTCTCTCTCTCTATATATATATATATATATATATATATATATATATATATATATAGACATAATCCTAAAAGAGGCTTATCGGAGGCTGTAGACATGGATGCTTAAGCCTATATCAGGAATTTCGTGGTTTTTTAGGCAAAACGACTTTTGTGGATTTTCGAAATCCTAATTTTCCCTAGAAACGGGAATTTTTTCCAAGAAAACGGGAAATTTTCCCTCAAAAACGGGAAATTTTGAGTCATTTTTGAGGAATTTTGAGTCAAAAATGGCCACCGTGACATCACAATCCAAGATGGCGGACACCGACACCACAGCCACAGCCTGTGCCAGAAAATACATTTACATACTATTTACATATATATATATATATAAAATTAAAGCTATATTTCCAAATTAACCCCTTATAGTCCACTGTAACATATTTAATATATAATTTGTTTAACCTTATAAATATTATTTTTTGTCCAAATATTCATTATATATCTTTGGTAATGTGTCTAGAAACACTTCAGTGATATTTTTTAGCCAAAAGTTTTTCATACTGTTGTTAGTGTAATCTATGGTACTGTTGTTTTCCATAGCAGCCATCTTGTGAAGAATACTCTCAAATTGACTGAGTTTATATTCGCCAAACAAAGGTAATTATAATATTTCTCCTACATAAAAAAATATCATCTTATAGCTTATACTTTTAGCTAACTGTGTATACCAAGAAGTTTATAATTTGATGCATTTTTATGTTCTGAAATAACAAAAATGTTTATGTATCAAATTAGTTACATTGGGCACCAATGGAAAATGTCCAATTTTAGGTTATGTAAATTTTTAAGATCTAAAATAATGAAATGTTCAAGATATGAGGCGTTAGTTTGATTTTGCATCAACTATTAAGTAATTTCAATGTATTGGTTGATATTTGAATGTAAAGTGTACTCTATTTTGGCTCAATAACTGAAAACTATTTAGTACCTACTGATAAGATCTTGAAACAGATGCATATATTTTCATTTGCTTATGTTATTGACTTGTTTATTTACAGATGAGTCGTGTGCCAGGGAAGATAAAGAACGTGGCAGTTCTGCCTGACAGTTCATAAGACGATAATTTGGACGATAGTGATGATGACAGAGACTGGATTGCTAACCACAGTGAATGTTCTACAGGCCACCAAAACTATTTGTTGTATTTTGACAGTTGGTTTTCATCACCGGGCTTACTTGTAACACTCGGAAAGCTTGGAATTGGATCTCTCAGTACTGTGAGACTAAACAGATACTCTGGTCTATCTTTTTTCCAGTGACAAGGAAATGAAAAAGATAGGAAGAGGTTGCATTGAAGAGAAAGAAACAAACATTGATGATATTGATATCAGAGCAGTAAAATGGTGCGATAATCGTTGTGTAGTAGTTTGCTAAACTTTCAAATCTGCATATTATCCTGTTAGCAATGTGAAAAGATATGACAGCAAACAGAAGGCTTCAACTGAAGTTTCATGTCCTAGAGCAGTTACCACATACAATAAATTCATGGGAGGTGTGGACCTAATGGCTGCTCTAATAGCATATTACAGAATTCAAATCCGCTCAAAGAAATTCAACTTGCGTTTCTTTTTTCACTTTATTGACCTTGTGCTTGTCAACTAATGGCTTTTGTACAGAAGTGACTGCGACTCCCAAAATCTTTGCAAAAATGACTGCCTGGATCTTCTGTACTTCAGAACTTATGTTGCTGAACTTCTCTGCAAGCGAGGCATCGATATGAAGAAGCTTGGCAGATCATCTTCTCAAGCTGCTGTAGACCATGAGTACATGAAGAAGAAGAAGAAGAAGAAGAAAAAATCATCCGCTGTCCTGCCATCATTTGTGTTGAAAAGGTATGGTATCTGTCACTGGCCCAAGGTCCAAGAGTACAGGCAAAGCTGTAAATATAACTTATGTAAATTCTCAAGCTGCAGTAGACCACGAGTACATGATGAAGAAGAAGAAAAAATCAGCCGCTGTCTTGCCATCATTTGTGTTGAAGAGAGATGGTTTCGGTCACTGGCCCAAGGTCCAAGAGTGCAGGAAAAGATGTAAATTTATGTTATGTAATGGCTTGACAAGTTTTTATTGTACCAAGTGTAAGGTGCACTTATGCATCACAAAACATAAAAATTGTTTTGTGGAACTTCATTCCTAAATGGGATTTCATACAAAACTTTTAGATTTGTTTTGTTACAATGAGCCAATGTATCATTTTTCATTTCATTGTGGACTATATTATTGCTGTGTTTCAAATTATGTCCAAGGGATGCCACAATGACATGTTCCTACTGTGCAATATTTTGTTTTCACTCTTAGCATTGTAATGACTTTTAAAAATCTGGGATGTCTTACTAATAAATGCCACAATGGCACGATCCTACTGTATTGTATAATATTTTATACTGTTAGCATTATAATGACCATAGATTTGTTATCATGTTCTTTCTGTTCAGCATTGTTTTTTCTACTATAAGCATTGTTATGACATAAGAAAATCATTGATGTAATACTAATAAATGCTACAACTAAATGTTCCTACTATACACAAATAATTTGCATTGTTAGCAACATTGGATGAATTACTAAGAAATGCTACAACAGTGTGTTCATATTGTACTGTATTATTTATTGTACTGTTAGCATTGTTACAACCATAGTAAATCTTAAAAGGCACACAAACCAAGTTATTCTTTTCAGTGTAATTCGGATTTATGAAAAAAATTATTTTGTGTATTTATTACAATACTTATCTGGACAATTTTAGGAATTTATCTGCCACTAAATATTTGGTGCAACATTTACCACTTGTTGACCAGTGTATCAAATTTGATACATAATTGAATTTTATATAATAAAGTAAGAATGAACTTTGAAATCATATTTTATGTAAATAATATCCCTATTTAACAATAAAAACACTAGTGAAAAATTTTTAACTTGATTTTTTATAATAGTGGTCTTTAAGGGGTTAATTGCTAGTAAAAAAATTGGATAAGCAGCTTAAAAAGGCTAAAAAAATATATAACTCTATCTGATACGAAATACCAAACTTTTATAAGCTTGATAATTATGAAAATTTCTAGTAAAGCCATACTGACTGTTTAGGAGAACGAGGCAAAAGTGACGAGGTTATACCTTGGTGCTGTTGAGATCCTTAACAGAGTGTTTCATGGTGGACTTGAACTTGGGCTCCTCTGGTGGCAGTGTGCTGTACTTATCCATGAGCTTGTTGTAGAACGCAGAGGCTTCCTGCGACACATAGCCGTAGTCATCCTCGTCTGGCTGCGACGGTCCTGGCAAACAAGACCAGCAAACCTAGCATTGGTGTCTTGACAACTGATGGTCAACCAACTTCAAGACTTATTTTCGTACATTTTTACATCACAGGGTCATTTTTATACACAACAAGCTGCAGTAACCGGCATTGCCCGGGCTGAACACAGGGTGATATATTGTGCACGAGTTAAAGCAAAATGGATAGCGCTATATGACAGTGTGGTGGACATAGAGATGTGACACACAATTGCTGTTTGTATGTCTATGATCTATGATTTTCATTTACTCTTGGCGATAGGTTGAATGGGATTGAAGTTGATGCACTGCAGCGCCATCTAGTGGCGAGTTATAGCAAAACGGATACATTGAAAATAAATATTCTCAGTGTTCAAATGTTTATGTATACCCATTCTCATGGAGATTGGTTGAACGGTTTAGAAAGTAATTCGCTGCAGCATCATCTAGTGGTGAGTTACAAAAAAAAATAGATAGCATAAAAACCTTCTCCATGAAAAACACTTTAAAGTGCCAACTTTATTGGCAATCAGCCATCGGTGTTGGAGTTTATCAATGTTATACATACCAAAATCCAACAAAACAAAACACCTCTAGGAACATGCTGATTTTTATGTTAGCAAGCTTTAACCATTTCAGAAATACTTTCCAATTGATTTAGGTGAACAGTTTTCAAATATAATTTTTTTTTCATTTCCACTATAAACTGAAGAGACAAATCAACAAACCGAATGCAAATTTAGTAAGAACTAAACTAAAGTTTCATGGCTTCCAGCACTTTTACTGCTTATTTAGAGATTTTTCCTTGCATTTAATGACAAGTTTTCCAGTTTTGTAACTCTTGTGAACTGCAGAAACCCGGTAAACTGAAAGGATGAATGATTGTCTCATAAGACATCAAGGCCATTAGAGACAGATGAGATGAGACAGTGAGATGTAGCAACTATGAAATCTACTGGTGGTACTTTGTACTTTGGGTGAACATTTGATAAGGCATATGTCATTCATGATGGCACAAAACAATGGCGAATGGAATCCACGCACACTGCCAGCCTGCCGATGACCCCAATGATTAAAGTGGCCATCTCGATACGCACAGCAGGCCAGAGTGACGTCCGGTACGATAAAATTTTAGACTCTGGTAGTATCACGTCTGAGGACCGTCCCATTGTACCAAGGCTTTAAATCGTTTTAGGCAACAACAAAAAAAAGTTTGAAATCTATAACGTAAATGGTGAAAAATATTTTTCATTATTGTTTTTTATCCCTCCATTGATAGAACCAGTTAATTACGCAATTAATTATTTGTGGTAAGAAATAAATTTATTTAAAATTTTCCCATGCAAACTGTAACATAATACTACTGACACCACAAAATCACTTATCCGGCATAGACGTGGCCACACTATTCCAGATTAAAGAACCTTCGCTGTCCAGAAATAATATACTTAAAAAAACTAGGCTTAACTTGTTTAAATTTTGTATGAATATTCATGCCACTGAGCACTCGAGAAAGTCTCACCTCCCAGAGTGACTGCGGTGTTGTTTTCATCCACAGCGTCTTCGATGACCGACTTGTTGGCCGCCTTGGTCCGCTTCAGCATAGCCTGCACTCGCTTCTTCGCCTTGGTGTCATGTGACCGCAGCTCCAGCAGTTCCTGCACAGGGAAACAACCCGACGCTACACGACAGCAACAACCTCCGACACAGCAACTCCTGAACCGCTTCCAAACCACGATTCTCAGCTCCATAATGACTCGACATAGGGTGTCTACTAATACCTAGTGAACAAATTTCACGATTTTTTTTTCAGAACCTTTCAACAAAATATTCTTACAATTTTTTTTAAATCCTAGGTTGATTTTTTTTTTTTTAGAAATTTTCTAAATTTCACAAAAATGTACCCATTTTTAAGTTAGAAAACTAAAAAAATTTCAGAGATAATTTTACATAAACTGAAGTGAGAAGCCAAAAAACAAAATGAAAGGCTGCTGGAAATTAAAAGTTTCGTGACTTTCAGCATCATTGCTGCATGCATATGAACTTTTTCTTAACTCTAGTCTACATTGAGATCTTCATAGACAATGGAAGGATATAAGATGAAGACGGGCATACTGACGGAATGAACGAGTGGTGAGAAAATGAAAGTACCCCAAGAAAACCGACAGGTTCACAGCAATTTCCATCACAAAATTCAGGTTTGACCTTGACGGGAATTGAACTTTGATCACCTTGTTAGAAGGCAAGTGATTTAACAGGTATGTAACCATGACACTTATGTAACCCAGTGAGCAGTTAAAGATAATAAAGAGACAAAATTTAATGGTTTTATTTCAAGCTCTATAATTTTTTCAATCCAAATTTTGATTAAACTATTTTTGGGATCGCAAAAATTTCCTTTATTCTAATTAAATTGAAAGTTCTTTAATCTGGCATAACACAAGTCTTCCAAAACTAACTGAGCTTCTCTAATTCAAATTTTTTTAGGTGGATTCAGCTGTCAAACTTGGCTGCCTGGTCGCGTTTCTGTGGTGCCGACATTTTTACATTGCACAGAATTTATTGTTAATGTTGTTTTCATTTTAGCAGTGTTTACTGTTTTATAGCAGGTTATGTTTCACATTTTAACATTCGGTATTCCTGTTAAAACTATATTCACGTTCAATAATCCGGCAAGGCAGTGGTCCAGAACATGGCCGACTATGCAACACTTACATTCATGTGACTAGATCATTTTACATTGTGAGAAGAATGGAAGGTTAAGACAAAATGTGAACTCATATATGCTATGCATTTCACAGCTATTCTCTTTCTCAGTTGTACAAGTATTTTATGTTGTGATTAGCTCAACACAAGTGCACAGGGCCTTCGAGAGAAACTAAGTGCCAGGGGGTAAATATTTTTATTGGAACCCTCTACCTATTATTAAATGTACATCTTTTCAAACCCCACAGTTAAAAAAAAAAAAAACCTGTAAATGTAATCATGATCAACTGCAAATGTGACTGCAAGTATCGCGTAACTTGTAAGATTTCCAATGGATTACATTAGCAACAGACTTGTGAGTTTTGCCATATCAAGGTAAACACAAGCATTAAAAAAAACATCTAAACTCATCCAAGCCCCTCCTGGTGCCCGGACTCCTGGGGAGTTTGCCCCCCCCCTTCCCTTTCCTATCGATACACCATGTGTGTGCCGTACCACCAATCACGGCATCGGAGACAAGTAGGTACAGAGGTAACAGAGTGCTCTCACGTCTCTTTTCTTCAAAGCATCCGTCTGTTTCCTCTTCTCCTCTTCCTCCTTCCGGGCCAGGAACTTCTGGATGTTTGCGGACAGGCATTTCTTCTCCTCTTTCTTTGGAGGGGCGAACTTTGTCTGGTAGCACTTCACGTTCTGGGACTGAAACAATCATAGACTTGCTGTGGGTTTGAAAAATATCACTTTTTGGACAGGAACTACACTATATTACATTTAACTACACAATGACTCAATAGGGAAAATAAACACTGATAGCCAATCACAATCAGTTTCAGAAAATCAATGGAGTTACATGCTATGTCTTTTAAGAATCCAATATTCAATACTGAAATTTTTGGTGATTTTATAAAATTTTAATTTGGTCATGAAATTCAGGAAAAACTTTCTGCACTAAATACAGTAAACTCATATTAATAACCAATTGTTGTTGTAAGACTGCCAAGCTATGTAAAAAGGTATTTTTTCATAACAAAGAGTTACTTTACGGTGCAGCTTTTCAACTTCCTGAAAACCTACCATTTTGTTGTACAAAATTTTGCATCTGCAGTGTCAAAATAATCATTATGATCAGAGCCATGAAATCAGAGTGCTAACAAGGTGACACAAATTTGACTCACCTAGCATATCTTTGAAGCTCTAAGAAGAAGGTATTCCATATTTACTGTTTATCACAATTAAAAATTACTTAGTTCATTGAATTACATTAGGTCACTGCATTGGGCTTGCAAAATACAGTTTCTTAATAGAAAATATACGTTAAAAATTCTTTTTACATAGGAAATATGTCCAATTTACAATTAATAGTATGTCCACAAAAATCTGTAATAAACTTTATCTGACTTTCCATGACCATAATTGCAACTGTCCTTGACTTATTTTACTTAAAATAATTTATATTTTTAAAATTTTCTGAAATAAATAAAATCCAGCCCCCATCATCTCCATAGCTGGCCTAGTTCAAACAGAACCATGAATATGTCTTTTATAATGAATATGACTATTCACTAACATACCAATAAAAAAAAACACATGCTTTCTGTGTGATGGCAGACTGGAGCAGGTTATTTTCCATTCAAAAACTATTACTGTGGAATTTACATTACTTTTCTAGAATTTCAATTAAATTCCCTGACTTTCCCTGACCAATTTAAACTTTTCTAACTTTTCCCTCATTTTCTCAAGAATGTGGACAAGTCTGATACATTATTCTCAACCCATATTCCTTAACAAAAAAAACTCTTTTTCATATGTCTTATTAATCTATTTTACAAGAGTACATAAATATATTAAACTAAAAATACTTATCAAAACTTGTTCTTGACAACATGCAGCATGTCAAAGTGACCTTAAAATCTCTTCCCAATACAAATTTTGCACTGTTATCATTTCTATCAATGATATGCAATCAATCAATGCTGCAAGTCTAGAATATGTACAAAACCACTAGGTACCATATTTGATAAAACTTTGAAACACAACATTGACTGTGAGCATGTGAATGAAATATTGACATTCGTGCTTCAAATCATTTAATTACTACGCAGTTGATTCAGTGGTTGTTTTTCTAACATTTAAGGGCGTATGTCCCGTTCCAGGTCATGATTTTAGATTTATATTAATCACTGATCAACTTTTAGACATTTTCAATCGTTTAACTTTCACGAAATGAAAAATATATATAGTTGGATATTTTTTGTATAATTAGCTGCCAAAGTTACATTTTTAACCTTTTTGGGTTGTACAAATAACGAGAATTTAATTTATTGCAGAACTGAAACTTTTTAGGATTAACTGCTATGCCACTGGCTACTTCAAGAAATGGTTTGCATTTCTTTCAGAAAATATTAATTAATATTACCTGACATTTCAAAATTCTCAAAATTTGTATGATCTTGACAGCCAAGAAACATGAAATGAGTTTTTGTGATAGAAATGCAAACCATTTCTTGAAGTAGCCAGTGGCATTGCAGTTAATCCTAAAAAGCTTCAGTTCTGCAATAAATTAAATTCTCGTTATTTGTACAACCCAAAAAGGTTAAAAATGTAACTTTGGCAGCTAATTATGCAAAAAGTATGCAACTATATATATTTTTCATTTCGTGAAAGTTAAACGATTGAAAATGTCTAAAAGTTGATCAGTGATTAATATAAATCTAAAATCATGACCTGGAACGGGTCATACGCCCTTAAATAATAATTATAACATATTGGTTTTCAACTACACATGAATTTGTGATTAAAACACATACTGGTTTAATGACATTAAAGAAATGCTAGAATTAAAAAGTAAGTAATCCAGTTTGGTAATCAACATATTTTTTTTCTCTTCATTTTCCCTGTATTTTGAAGGTTTGAAGACACCTTTCAGTTCCCTTAATTTTCCCTGGTTTCCAGGATTTCCCTGTCTGCAGGATACCCTGGATGAACTGAACTTAATTCTGCTCTAGGAACACCAGAAATTTCCAGGTTCTTTGAATGGGTCTTACATTGGGGGAGATTGGTGTACCATATGTCCAAAAACATCTTAAAAAAAATTTCTAGGACAAGCAGAACCTTAGTAGAAAGAAGCTCTGCTAAATATCATCTTCTGTAGTTGTGTGACTCATCAAGATGTATGCCGACGACAGCTAACACACACAGCGATGCAGATGTCGCGAAAGCTCCCATGGTGCCATATTTACAAAGTTGGGAGTGCATGAAAGTGCTTGTAGCATGCAGCACTCAATGTGTTGTGTATCGTGTTACTGAGCGGTCACTCCACACAATTCACTAGTGCTCGCATCACCAAAGTTTTAATAAAATTAATTTTTGGTTTTCACCAGTTGGTGAAATAAAAAGGAATTCTTTCACATCCTGAGCCTTCGCAAGGTTGAAAAATTTCTGCTGAAGTTGTTTAAAAAGTTACCAATTTTTATCAAGCAGATGAAAACAGCAGACTAATGCCAGGTGCCAAAGATAAGGTTAGTGTACACAAAAATGTTTATGAAAAAAGTGCCTAATATAGCATACAGAGAGAAATTTCCTTGTGATAAAGTAAGATTTTCTCAATTCTGTGAGCTGCGGCCAAAATGGTGTGTCACAGTTGGTCAGCCAGGTACACATTCTGTCTGTGTTTTCTCAATAATCCAGAATCCAATCATTTTAAGTGCTATAAATTTATAAAAATCAAGGTTAAATGACCTCATAAATTTACTGGTATGTGATAATGAAAACCGTGATTGCATGTTAAGAGTATGTCCTAACTGTCCAAATTCTGAAAAAATACAAGAATATGTACGAAACATTTTTAACTGACTTTGATGATGATGAAATTCAGTTTTCACAATGGGTAACTACTCATCACAGCCATTTACAAATGCTGGTCCTTCCTTTATGTGAATTTATTGATCTGCTTTTGAAGAAACTGGCGGCTTTAATACCACACTCATTCGTCTCCAAACAGCAGTCAAACTATGTGCAACAGAGGAAAAAAAAACATTCAGCCAAATGAAATAATAGTTTTCATGGACATTGCAGAAACCTATTCTTTTGTTATACAAGACGAAATTCAGTCATATCATTGGGTTCATTCTGCTTGCACATTATATTCCGTAATTCTGTACTTCAGAAATGCCTAACTCTGACTATTGTACTGATTATTTAATTTATATAAACTTATGTACTATATGTATGAACAGTTAACAAAAATTCTATCCACCAAAACAATTCTTTAGGTGGGGTGAGAGTGAAAAGGTAAATACCCACAAATTTTATTTCCCCAATGTGTAGCAAATTTTGTGCTCTTTCTAATGGTACCAAGCCCGAGATTGTAAAGATTAATAGAAAAAGTTATAATAATATTACTGAACTAATGTTTACAATCTTTGGTAATTCATTTTTTCTACTTCTAACATACTGTGCCGGAAATTAGGCATTTCGTCACCTTTTTTAATTTTTTATATAATTTTAAAATTTTTTGGGGTTTCTTATTTTTTTAATTTGTCTGGTTGTTAATGGGGGTGTTTACTTTTGTTAGGCCAGTGTACGCCACGGATTTAAACTTTGTGCCAGTGGACCGAAGCCCCTTCCCAGGGGGCCAATCTGATATTTTGCTGTCTAATGTGGACATGGTCAGTCCGGTTGAAATTTCTCTCGCCTGCAGTCACGTCCCGAGTTTGTAATTTTAATTCCCTGCATGACCAAAACTGCATAGAGCAGCTTCTGGGCTGCAAGCTGCTACTTCTCAGAGAGCTGCTGAGAGAAGTAAGTCTGGTCACGAATACGTATTAGGTTCTCTCCTCGAAAAGCACGTCATGGACGCTTGTTCTCAGCGTCGTTGCACTTTTGCTCCCCCCCTCCTCTTTCGGTTCTAAGAATTCGCCTAAGGCCAATGGCAGGTCAGAAACCCCAGCAGACAGCGACCGTCTCCCAGGATGCCTTGCATAAAAAAATGTGTGTGCCAAGATGGACCACCCCGCGACACCTAGCGTCAAACTCGCTAACCACCCAGCCAACTTACCCTGTAGGCCGCCAGAGTGTAGCACTAGACTGCGCCCTTTAACCCTGGGTTTAAGCAGACGCCTTGGGCGAGTCGATTCTTTTTTTATTTCAGACAGCCCCCAACAGGTAGCGCTAAAGTCGACGCAATGCTACCAGCTTCGAGACTTCAATCAGAGTTTTTTTTATGGCCCTCACTCGGGGAACTTCGGGACCTTTCGGTCCGGACTCGCAGTCCTCCCCTCCACTTTTGATTCAAGTTTTACTTTTAATTACGAGACGCGTTTCTCCGCGGGACACTTCGCGCCGCGACTGCAGACGGACCGTTTGATTATCGGCGAGTCGATGAGACACTGCAAGACTTCCATCCGGCCGCAACCGACTATGTAGTCGCTTAAATAAGGGATGATATCCCTATAATCTTTTTCAAGTAGTTTAGTCCGTCTGCGTAGTATAAAATGTAATAGTTATTTTTTTTATCTTTTAATTTTTTTTTGAAATTAGAAAACGACCGCGCCCAGCCGCGTATTCGCGGGATCCAGTTCCTGGCTGGCGACGCATCTGTAAATAGAAGTCAACTTCCCTGTCTGGTGAGTGACGATCCGGCCTTTTCTTTCCCCAATTTCCCGTTGTTGGCTTTCGTGCCAACTGTGTATGACTGTCTGGACGCAGGTCTAATTCGTTTTGAATTTGGGCTGTGTTTCAGACAGGGTCGAAGTTACGGAGGGAGAAATTGCCCCCGCATGATCTTCGGGACCTCCAGCTGATCCCCCCCCCCCCCCCCCCTTGTTAGAAGAGTTTGGCCCGCAGTCCGAGGTCATCCTGGAAAGACCCGGGTGATATGAGATATATATATATATATATATTTTTTACTTAACTAGAAGGAACTAAAACAAAGATACCAGCGAGCAGTGTTTTAAGGACGTCATCCTCAAGAATCTGGAAAATCGAGGAATCTCTTATATATATATGTAATCGTTGGGAGCTACATTTGAAATTTTGTTAATGTATTCATTTGATTGTTTGGTTGCAATATGAATTGTTTTAAATAATGCCGGGGCGCCCCTTTTAATTTTGTTAATTACTGAGATTTTTATTGTCATGTATACGAAATTCCTTAATAATAAACTAGGAAAACCTATAGACCAAGCTACCGATTTTGTGTATTTATTTATCAAATACCTTCTTCATTGTAACGATCCTCAAACTCCCAAGTTACTAGTGCGCAGGGAGTGTAAATTTTGTCTTGTTCACCGTCTCGTGCCCCCTCTGGTGATTTACTTAAAATTTTCTTAATATTTTGCCCAGCAGTTTCCAAGGACTTTTTGATTAATTAAAAATAATATAAAAATTGGGCACGAGGGGCATTTCAATACATTGCAAGTACTTCTGGGCAGTTAATTACAATTTACGAGTGATATTTTAAATCTACGTAAAATTCTGAGTATGGTGAATTTCACGATTCTACATTAATAACTGTTATTACAAATGTAAGTTGAAGCAAGATGTGTCACTCGACTTTGGTTGCGGAGTAAAAAAATTCCACCAAACAGGGGGAAACTTTAAACTAGAACCAATATTCCAAAAATGAAGATACCATGAATCAAATTTCATCCAAATCTGAGACGGTAGGGTGGACAATGTGTATCTTGGCTACATGATCTGGCATGGAATAAGCCTATTTCTAAAATTATAGTGAATTAGTTAACCCTTGCTGTGTAGCTCATTTCCCAATGTACTAATTTCATATTTTAGGCAAAAAAATAAAATTAATAGGTTCATAACACATAAGTTAACAAACCAACCAATGTAAAATGAATTTCCTCATTAGATAATAAAATTTAGGTCTACACCCAGGAGCATACACAGAATTTCAATTTTGATTTTGATATGCTATACTCGCAACTGGTCAAAAAAAAGGGGGGGGGATCTCTTGTCTGCTGTTTGCTTTCAAATTAATTCCTTTTGTTGGTGGGAATGATAGATTTTTTTTACTACTTCCTTAGTATTTCAGTGGGGATGGGAACACATCCCCTAAAACACCGTCCTCCTCCCCCCCCCCCCCCCCATCTTGAGCTGACCCCTGTCAATATTTAGAGTGAATTTTTCATTTGATGTTTGCAACTGAGGATAGCATTTGGATTCACAGTATGTGTTCCGTATCACGTAACCAAGTTTATCACCTTGATCAAGATGGTTGATCATGTGTGGTACATGATACTTGCTATTTTAATTTAGTACATAGAACGATCCTGGACCCAAACAAAAATATGACAATACAAACAATGTTAGAAAGTGAAAAAATTTCATTTTTTAATTTTTATTTGATTTGATAGTACGATCATAATTCCATGTTTCAACACAGTTTTTGTTATATTCAGGATATTTCGATGTACTAACTTAAACAAAAAAAACGTACCACAGGATCAACCAATGTGTTCAGGATCATGCTCTTAAGATCAAGGGTTATTTGTACTTGAATACATGATAGAAAACTTTTACAAACATAACACCTACCAATTCTTTATAAGGTAAATATACAATTTATCAGACAAGGCATAATAAGATAAAAAGACTATTGGTAGTTCAACATTACAGACTGGAAATACCAGGTGTAAAAACCAATCTGAAGTAGGACCTACTCAGACAATGAATGTATCGTTGGCCACAAATTAGCCAAATTTTAAGCAGTACACTTAAAATGCCATAAACACATACATAATTATTAATCCTATCTGACAATACTCAAGTTATACCAAATTCTAAATGAATTAAATAAAAATGTAATATAAACAAATAGGTACTACAGAATACAAGGCCAGTTAAAACTTCAAAACCTTGTCCGTGACGGAGAAATACAATCAACTCTATATAAAATGTGTTAAGGAAACTATCACCATTCATTACTGATATTCTTAACTTGTAAACTTGGACAAGTGTGTTAATGCATCTAAATTTGAGTGATGTATCTTACCTCCTTTTGTACACAATGCTCATTTCTTTTTGCAGCGTAAAGCAAACGCTCAAAATTCATTGTAAGGGTCAAAATTACATGTATTTATTATACACAAATAGGTACTTTATTCTCAGTGACAAGAACATACTTCCAAATTTATGTAAGTCTAATCTCAATATGTTTTCTTTTTAGGCCACGTCATAGAACATCGAAACAGTTGTAAAGATTGCCCTGACTGCAATACCATAGTTCATATTTTGAGGTTTGGAAGCACCTATTGGCGAAAATGAGTACTAATAAATGAACTTATGACACAAAATAATTTAAGTAAAATAAGACAACACTTAACAACAAAATAAAATACAAAAATAATAACTATTTTTTTATAACTGACGGTAAAACTGTTTCTGATCAGTGATAAATCATTATCAGCCTTTACTGTATTTACTTTTGGGAAAATGAAAGATAAGTCTTCGCAAACTCTAATCCTCCTTTTTTAAGCTTCCGTCATATATTTTTAAATATTTTGTGATTCTTTCCTCAACACATGCTGTCAAAAAGAATGTAAACCATTTTCATCACTTCTAATACTTAATTCTGTAAAACTTGAAAACAACTGTAAAACATTGTGGAAACAATTCATCACAATTTTGAAACATTTATGACAGTATTCCAAGATGTTAGGGTAAAGTAGCGAATATAAGCACTACCTTGCTGGGATAAAACCATAACCTAACCCACATGACAATGTCAGAACGTGTCCAAACTATATTCCAGTAAGGAATAAAATCAGCAGCCGTTTTAATAAATGTTGCCCGACATAAGGCTAGAAACTTTTTTCAACGCATTTTAGCGGACATTGGGCAACCATCGATACAGTTGTTACTGCGCAAAAATTCTAAAGGTAGCAGCACCATCGCGAGAATTAAATGGTATTATTCTAATTTTCTCAAATACTTTTAATATGCAATTGTTTCTTGCTATGATCATTAAAGTGTGCAAAATTTAGTCCAGGATAGTTTCGCTACCATAAACTTTCATTTGGCACACAAATAGGTATGGTACATCCCTCGATACTCACGAAATTAAATATTTACGAGTAAATGGTGCCAGTCACGAGTCAAAAATCACAACGAAATCAACAAGAAGCGAGATCTGCAAATGCGCGAAATTTTGAATATATATATATATATATATATATATATAAAAAATCACAGATATGACACCACAATCAATTCCCAAAAATATGGGACTGGCCATTTCTTATTGTGCATTAGGAATAGGGTTAATGTTCAAGATGATGTTGGTTCCGCTTGTCCCCCAGTGGTCGTCAATGTGGGTTGGGGCTTAGCTCTATCTCAGGGGTAGGTTTGGGCCTTAGTAGTGGGGTAAGGGGATGGCTTGGCTGATGAGGCTGTTCTCACCCTGTAGCTGCTTCTCCCTGTCGACATGAGCCAGCAGCTCTAGCTGTCGATGGCGCCTCCACTCGTCTGCCTCAAGCAACTGCCCTCTGGTCGTTCAGCACTCTGATCTGCAGGGCGACGTCTCGCTCAAAGTGGGTGTAGCGGTTGTCAGACTTCTCTGGTTGTCGGTCAGCACTCTCTACACTTGCTCTCATACTTGCACTGACTGCATTGCCGGTGGGCGTGCAGTAGAGGGCCCTACCCTCCCTCCATTGCCAGAGGAGTGGAACCGCGACAGACGCGCTCCACTGTCACTGTGCGGCAGTAGAGGAAACCTAGTTGCCACAACTTGTAAACAGGCGATTGTCACTTATCTGCACACACACACTGGGCCTCTGCACTGACACTCGCACACTCCCGGTGCACACGGACAAAAAGGACGACGATGGGCAACAACGATCTTAGCGACTTAAGAAGGCACAATGGATGTTGTAAAATGCCTCTTCACCGAGGCCGCTTTGTCAATTGCCACCGCCTAAGATGCACTGACACACGTGATACAGGGGCCCCGATGTTCTGGCATGCACTGGGTAGGGCTCTATAGGTACCACTCCTGAGTGACCCCGGGGTCTGGCGAAGGTTGGAAGGAGCTGTAAGACACAGCAATGAGGCCTGATAGTAGGACGGGTAGGGTTCCGCGGTGTGATTCGAACTGGGACTTGGCCCGCCCATCCGTAGTCGCGCAGGTAACCTGGGGCTTCACCGTGTTGTGAGGATCGGCACACCACCATCGGAGACCTAGGTGGGTCGAAACTCTGTTCCCTCAGCCCATGCTAATAGCGAATAGCTGCGCCTGACCTTTGCCCCCTTACCCACTAAGAAGCTGGATAGTAAGTGCCCCCCGCATCATTGTGTTTGCACCGACATAACGGCGGACTTAAGGTGTGACGGGGCATGGGACTGGCACCACTACCGGCTTCCCCGAGTTCACATCCACTGCTGCAGCTGCCTCCTTAATCAGTGAGGTCGTCGAGGGGAAACACCAATGGCTCAGTTCTAGCAAATGGAGTACCCGGTTCGTCGCCCTCCGAGACCTCGGTAATTTCCAGTCCCTTATTGATGATCGGGGCGTTTGAGACGTCCAGGTCGGGTCACGGGCCCTCGCTGGGCTCTGGGATGTTGTTCTCTGGAAAATGTCTGTTCATGAGCTGCTCGAGACCGGCGAGGGTTGCACCTCATGTCTCGTCCATAGCAGAAGCCTGGCTCCTGGTCCTATCTTGGTTTTTGGTACTGGGTGGAAAGTCCGCTTCACCTCCCGCAGTATTTGCTCAGCACCGGGGTGCCCGGCCAATGCGTGGTCATGGAGGTAATGGAGGATGGTGGGCCTCACCGCTGGGGGCCCGTACGCCTTCCATTCACCGTTCCGGTGAGGGCCCTTCATCTGGAGTAGCCCTTCCAGGCTACAGTGGTCCGGGACCACCTGTGCCCCACATTCGTCCAGGCAGACTTGTGTATTCGGATCGCGGTGCTGCTCGTCGCATACACGTACTATCAGCTTCGCCAGGGTGACAGGCTCTACTTCGGGAGGGGTTGCAGGAGAACTGCGCAATGCATACAAGGTATGTGACTGCAGCGCTGAATTTTTTTTGGTTAAATATTTAGTAGAAAATTCGCACCTTTGGTGGAAGATAGACTTTTCATACAAAAGTTTTTCTTACGACTGGATTTTAACGAATGTAATAATAGCTCATCGCAACAGTGTGCTCCTGTACACACTGCGATAGTAAATTTGAAATGAGGCCTGAACTGAGCTTAAAACAGCAACGGAAAGGATGGAAGAAAGTTATATTACTACCTAACATACTGTTTGTACTAAAGCTACGAGAGAAATGGTATGACTTTGTTGGTTGTGGATAAACACTGTGCAAGGGACTGGTTTTGTGGTGGTAAAAACTAAAACTGCATGCTGTAAACCCCTGGAGTGTATCGTCACCTGTCGCTGCTGCGTTTAACATTGTCCAAGGCTGCGTTCCTAGGCTAGAGCTGTGGACCGAGGACAGGGTGTCTTTGCAAACAATCTTAGTATGCGGACTATATAAGTTTTATGTTTGTCGATGTTGTGGTAACAAAAAGAATGATAGTTTTTGGCTAGCTTAGAAAAAAAAAAAAGAACACATACGGAACAAGTGCAGGGGCCAGCATTGCCACTTTTATACCCATTGGGTGTCTTTCTATAACTGACTGGAGTGGTTGTGACGTGTCGCGTCATCCTGAGTCGACCCGACACTTGAAGAATCTAGAACAGCAGTGCTTATTTACGCCACTAAACATAGTAGGCCTCTGTAAGCATGCAAAATTCCCAGGTCACTAACGAATAGATAACAGCAACAAGGAAGGAGGGCATGGGGGCAGGGAAGTAGCAAGGCCGGGCTGCACCTATCCCTGAAGGTAGCTTACATTAACAGCTGCATTTACACACAGATTATTCACACCTACTTAAGATATCATTTGATATCTTCATATACATTTAATAACTTCACCTTGGATGCAACCACAACCCAGAAGCCAAGCTACTTCAAATAATAAACCATGTCACAATATTCTTGTTTAACATTCTCCAGTTTATCACTTTCAATAATATTTAATTCCACATCAATATCTATACATATGATCAAATTACAGCTTCAGTAATGAACTTATGGTGTACAATAGTTGTTTTGTGTTTGTCAAAGAGAATCATTATTAGTCACTCATTTTTCAATCCCTCATTGGTTTATGATAGGATTGCAAGTTTTTATTCACATCCAACTGACACTGGAAGCTTGGCGTCTGCAGGCAGTAACGCTCGTCTGAAGTAGCGCTGGTTCTCTTGGACAGAGCTTCTAGACTTTGCAACGCACTAACCGACCTGTTGATGATTCACAATACATTACAACAAGCACCACTATCCTTCAAAACATCACAACACAGATTATTATTTAATATCTAAAGCAGTCTTGATTAGCAGAGTTAACATGAACAGCGGCAACCTCAGAGAAGGAAAATGTTGGGTAAAACAAATACACCGTAGCTCCAAAATTATCTGATAGTAGGTAGTTTTTGGAGTACCATTTTCCAAACTTTCATTCTGTGGAAATTCTTCCACGTCTTTTTCGTGACTCACTTGCCCGGTAAATTACATCTTATATGTTAATTTATTGATTATTTATTTATTTATTTATTTATTACTATTACAGCCACATATGCTCACACATCCTTTCAGAAATCATCTCTTGAGCCTATACCGACTATCTTAAAAATAAAAGCTTAAGCCAAATAAAAAGCTTACTTTCAAATTAAAATAAATTCGAATTTTGAAAAGAAAACTAGGTTATACAGAAAATAACTAACCCCTACCACAGATCAAAAGTGTCTTGAGAAAAAAAAATTTAGCTTCAAAACAATACAATAAAATTTTATTTGAAAACTATTTGATATGCAATTCAAATTTAAAAAATAAATCCACAGAAGCTTTCAAGTTTCAAGACTAGCAAACTATACAGTGTTTAGTCTGCCTGAATTTCAATGAGTAAAGTAATTACTTGCTCTAGAGATGAAACTTAGAATTTATGAACAAAAATACCTTCAAAAAAATATAATTTTTTTTTGGAAGTTTTAAATTGTTTAAAATATGTACATAAACAGTTTTAATGAGTGCTGTTAATTTATGAGTCAAGAGCTCAGAAACAGAAACAGCCTTTTTCATAATTTAGAGTTGGGTTGTTCTAAAGAATAAATTTTAACAATTTTATTTACTACATATAGTGAAGGCTCTTTAATCCTGGATGTCTCGGACCACAGCAGTGCCACACTAGCAATTTTTATGGTTCAAGAAAGTGAAATATGGCACGGTTAATCCGCAAAACAGGTAACCCGCACCCGGATAATCGCGAGTCTACTGTATTTTGAAGAAATAAGTATTAAGAAATATATTAGTTTCATATTTTCTGAATAATACATTATTTTTATGAATAAAGATATTGTACAAAAATAAGAACAATAACACCCAAAATTTACCGTTTTAAAAATGAAATTGACCTACAAATAAAACCATAAAATTTTGTCCCTACTCATGTAATCATCTACACGTACCCTCCGAGCCCTGTTCTTAAGGGGACCACCAATCCACTCCACCTCCCTCCTATACCTTACGACATCCTCCATCTTCTTCCTCAATGTCTATTGCCTTTTACAAGTTGATAAAACCGGCATCCCCTGCACCAAATCCTCTATGCCAAGAAAAGACACCCCTGAGAGTTACTGTTAAAACATCTCTGCCTTCACATAAAGCCAAGGTCAACAAAATGCATGAATGCCATTGAATCCACACAAAAAAAATTCTGAACGCGAGTTTCTAGATCGGCGCCAGATTAAAGAATATACCAAACTGTATCATGCTGGACTAAAGAGTGTCGCCTGTACTCCAAAACTAATGCATTGCTCTGAAGATCAGGGGGATAAAAAAGAAGACTAATTTACAGGGTGTCCAGCAAACCAGGATAGAAAAATTCCCTGACTTTTCCAGGTTTTCCAGACAAAAATGAAAATTTTTCCAGAAAAATTCAGACTTTTAGATTAATATCTTTCAGAGATTTCTTAAATGAAAGTAACAAATCATTTGCAGTTGTGCGACCCAGAAATGCAGAGTTGTAATATCGTGTAGCAACAGCTTCCTTTTCCTTGTCCCAGAATCTGACGTAAATATCCATTTGTTGCATTTGAGCAACTTTGTTTAAACTTTCATCAAAAGCAACAACAATATGATAACAGTCAACAACATTATTTAACATTTCCTTTTGAAAGTAAGGAGCAAGGCCTGACACAATTGTGTATGCTAATTTGGTTTTCTGTAATTGAATTCCTGCAGCTGTTTCACTATCTGGAAACATTATTTTGAATAAAGATACACTATTGGCAGCAAACCTAAGAGAAGAATGCTGCATAATGGCATTCAAACACCACAAAATTTTAGAATTTGTAACACTGTCTTTCCTGAAATATTGTTCAACACCTCGAGAACTCACAGACTGGGATCTGCTAGGCAAATCACTATTATGAGCTTTGAGATGATCTGACGTTACCTGACGAATGAAATTGTTCATTAGAGGCTTGTCCATCGAATTTGCTTGTGGTACGTAACTTTAGACACAGCAGTAACCGATTTGAAAAAAATACCAACTGACTTGGAAGAATTCACTGCATTATTTGCACGTTGGTGTTTTTGGCCTTTCATTTGGTTTGAAAGAGCTTGTTTGCCCATATTACAGTCTTGCATAATTTACAAAAAAAATTAAATTTATCACCCGGCACTTCCGCGCACCAACTAAATGCTGGATCAAGTAACCATGTAGGATTGAACGATGTTTTCTTGAATTTAGACATTATTCACCGAAATTGTAGAGGCCTAGTCATAGCTCCAGTAAAATCTAGCAGAAAGACCGCGAAAGATTCGCAATAAACAAAGCGTAAGTTAGTATGCACATCACAACAGTGTAAATAAATATGCTACATTTTATAACTTCCTAAGATCACAGCACTAAAATTCGTAAGTATTTTGGCTATGATTAGAGTACAAAAATTTCCAAAATAATATTTGTATCTTTCAAAGAAAATTATGTTTGGCAATTCGAGAGAACTGACGAAACGTGTAAACAAACGGAGGAAACTGCAGTAATAGCGCCGGTGGTCGGTTCGGCCAGCTTCGGTAACCTTTGGGTACACTCAAGAACCGCCAAAAGTATGGTATATTGTAACCCAAAATATGGTACAGTAGCAATATATTAGGCAGACTAACTATGAACAGTAGCTTACTAGTTTACAAACTATGGTATTATCTGCCCCCTTCCTAACGTTGGGTGCGGTATTATCATCAAAATACGATATGCATGTCATACATACAGTAGGTATTTATAGACTTCATGAAAGCAGCACGCTTGTATGTCGCAAGTCCAGATACGTAAAGGAAAACATTAGTTTAAATATTATTTGATTTGTCAAATAGTAAAACTAAAGAGTGTATTCTGTAAAACTTTGAGAAAAAACTTCATGATAAGTGAGTGGTTAGTGGTTTTGATCATTTCCAGAACTTTCACAATTTTCCCTGACTTTTCCCTGACCACCAAAATTCACTGACTTTTTCAGGTTTCCCAGGTTTTCCAGGTCGCTGGACACCCTGATTTAGTCAAAACAATGCATGGCCTTAGCTTTACGAAACTTTTTTTGTAGGTAAATATTAATTTGTATTTTCACACGTAAACCCATGAAAAATTTCACGCACTTGCCTTTCATTCAATATTAATACACAAAGTATTTTTCAATCCATTTCTCACACCCCATCAGTCTTCAGCCTGAGGACAAAAAAAATATACAGGATTTAATTTCATATCAGTCAATGTCACCATCAAAGAAACTAATTCAGCATCAAAGCACTTAACTGTATGCATCTATATTTGCGTTATGATTGCTTGCCGACGTTGGAAGTGAAAATATCATGTTTACGAGTGAAGAGAAAAGTTACGTTAATGTTGTATTTATTAAATATAGTTATTTTATTGAAATGCGGTTTCAATGTTTCCCCACAAGTACAGAAATATAAAATTACCTGGTTAGTACAGTGTTATGGTTATAGGTGATAAGTGATAAGGTATCAACTATCAAGTCTTTTGTATATTGGTGCTAGGCAAGTTTTGCAAACGTTGTCAGGTTACTGACCAAAAAAATACAGCAATTGCGGCAAGAATCACTTAATTCATGCGAATCTATAATTATCGACAATTCTTATAACCTACCATTCTAAATATAATACAATTCCTTATATGGTATGATTTCTTACAGCTTGTGAATCAATGGTTCTGATTTCAGGTAGAATCGGTGGAATCAAAGCATAGAAGACTCAACATGCTCATCCATACTAAATATTCATATTTAAAAATACCAACAAATGATACTCTATATATCAGTTTTTAAGAATAAAACAAATGTACATGCTTTTTATGATTAAAACCACAAAAAATAAAAATGCTTTTTTTACTTAAAAATAGTCAGTACTGAAATATGTTATCAAACATTAAGTTACAGACTTATTTATAGTAACTCACTAATCAACTGGATTTATCCAGTTGGGCTCATTTGTTAGAAGCTATCTCAGATGCACGTAACTTGGCTGAATCAAAAACGTGGTAACATGAAAAAGCATGCTGATATCAAAAACCACTGTAGAGATTAATCATCAGAAAATCACCACATGGTCAAGTGTAACATTTTGAGAACGCCAAGTACTGCTGTGGTCACTGCTGTGGTTTACATCACACGTCTGCTAAAGCAAAATGCAAGAGACGAGATAATATGCTGCAAAGATGGTGGACTTGTATTTGTGTTCTATCGGAGATGCTGATCATTCTTAGTGAAGAAAAAAGAAAAAAAAGACCTGCAAAGTATGAATAGAAGATGAATCAAGTCACTGAAAGTCTACAAGAAAAGGTTGTTTATTTATAAGTGTGAAACAATGCATTCTGTAAGACATTTTTGGAAACTTTATAAAAGTGTGACACTTGTGTGGCATTTTAACAAAGGATATCTTATAAACGAATGACATTTAAAACTAATTTAGTTAAAAATTTAAAATGAGCAAAATATAGCATTTAAAGAGCAAATAAGGAGGAAAAAAATTTTTGGGGGTTTCCTAGTGGTAATCACCGTTAAGATGTTCCACTTGTGAGGCACGGACCGTTCGTTTGATCTAACACCCAGCATATCAGAATTTATGAACACCAAGTTGATACCCAAAGAGCCCACTAAAAGTAAATAATTGATACACAAATGGCATGCATTTTTTTCCCTCTCAATACACTACTTGAGCATGGTATCAAAACATCACATTCATAAACTGCATGGTTAAATAAAGTAGCCAAAAGCAAAAACCTGTTGACATATTTCCCAAGGATCTAAAAATTTTAAGTTTATTCGTTTTTTTAAGCAGGAAAACTACTTTAAATAGTAAACAATTACAAGATGATTTTATTACCACATATAGAAAATCTTTAAATTTACTAGGCAGGTAAAAGTGGGAAATTAGTTATAGGATTTGACTACCTATACTAATTAAACTACACTAGTTATTAAATTATCCATTCACCCATAATCAGAGTCTTTAGAAAGTGGCAAATAAAATTGACCAAGAAGTCGTATTGAATAAGGTGAAAGTGGTGCAAAATATTAGTACAGTAAACTCCCTATTATCCGCGGGCAGATGATCCGAAAAAATACAGCAAATATGTAAATCTGTATTTTATTACAAGTGAGCAAATTTGAATTCTACTGACGAGTGTATTGTGTGCAGTATACAGTAAAACCCCACAGGCCTTCTTGGAACTCATGCAGTGTCTAATGAAGGCTCTGAGTACGTACAGTAATGTACCCTTATTACGAAGCAAGTACATACGGAGCACTTTTATGTTTACATTACTGAAATGTATTGTATGTTAATTATTCAGTAAAATATTAACATTTTAGCATCATTTAAAATTTTTTACTGTTAATTCTAACTTTTACTGTACAAATTTTTTTTAGATTTTTAAGTTGAAATTAATGTTTTCTTTTTTGTTTCCCATTTTCGGCTATTTTGCGGATTATCCGCGATTTTCACTATCCGTGGTGGCCCTGCCACTAAATTTCGCGGATAATCAGGAGTGTACTGTATTTAAAAAAAACAAGAGGTGCAAAATGTCTGTATAAAAATTTATGTTGGTTCCAAAATTCAATACCTTTTCATTTCTTTCTTCCATTCCCTTCAACTTTGTATTCTATAGTCAATGCACTAAAACTTAAGAAACTGTTTTTAGTGTAAAACATTTTAGGGTTCCAGAAACCATCCTAAAAAATCTACACATCTATAACTCTATAGCCTATAACATTCATTAAATTCAACCAAAAATGTAAAATATATTCCTGTTAAATCATGCAGACACATGGTAGGTACTAGATAAAGTAGCACACCCTTTTCTATTATTTTACATAAACAGGACAGATGACACACAATGTGTACATTTGCAAAAGTTATAAAACCAACAAAATTAAATGTAACCAAAATGTTTGGCTGTCTTCTTATACCATTAATAGGGACCCTGAAAAATGGTAAATAAAAACTACCAATAGCGGTGCAAAAAAACTAGTGAAAGCGGTGTAAAAAACTTAGTAAGAGCGGTGTAAAAAAACCAGTAGAAGCGGTGTAAAAAGTCAAAATTTTTAATAAAGCGGTAAATAAAATTTGTTTCACTTAACACGTAGTACATTTATGGGGAGGGGGGGGGGGGGGGAAAGAATACAGGAAAAGTGACAATAACTTAACTGTTAAATTTTAACTTTCATTATGAGATAATACTGAAAACATCTTGCTATTTTAAAAAATTGAACATTTACACATTTAAAATTGTTGGGAATTTGCAAAATTTGCACATCATTATTTTTTTCTTTGCATCAAATACATAAAATCCGTCAGTTGCAAATTCCTGCTGACGGTTGTGAATTGATACAATTTTCGGCATTTAGATATGGCGAATTGCAATTGTATAACTGATGTTTGAATTACATGCTTCATTCGAGGGCAAAATACTATTTAATTACTGTTTCAGATAAATGTATGAACATATAAATTTTAGAGTAACACTTAAATCCACTTTACAATTAAAAAAATATATATAAAAAGTGCATATTCAAAAATAAGCAACTTCAAAACAAACAAGCCCGGAGTTTCTGAGCCAAAGATGATAAATATGTTTCTCCGAACATCTCAGAGAAGACGAGATAAAGTGTGTAAGTTTTGTTCACAATACATCAAGGACGTTGTTTTGTATGGAAGGACGCCATGTTGGTAAAATTAATGTTCTTTTTGTAAATTACTGTAATTCTGCATTAACTTCAGATATATTGTGAATGTTCTAGAAAATTAAGACTTTTTTCCGTATAAATGGGTTTTGAAAGAAAAAAGTAAAGATTCACAGTGAAAAATTATAAAATTCAACATGGCGTCGCTCTGATAAAGTGTTTATGTACTTTCTTGTCTATTGCTTGCTATGGCCGTTAGGAAACCCGTTGGCCAACGAAAGGAAACAAAACAGTTGTAGTTATTGTTAGGTTAATAAACGTAATAAACCCGTTTCTTGAAAACCGAAGGCGTTAAAATATGAAGTTATTTATATTATCAAATTATAAAATGAAAAAATGATTTGCCTAGGCATCGTTCTGTAAAATATTTTCGTGTAGTGTGGAGTTTTATCTTTGACTTGTAAACATATTTGGCGCAAATCATAAAAATAGTGATTTTAAAAGGACTATTTCGTGCAAAATTTCGTGAAAGAGAGAAATTTAGCCCCATTTCGTGAGAACAAGAAAAATGGCAAATTTTGTGAAATTTCACGGAATTTAGCGACGAATAAACGGTTTGTAACACCATAAAAAATAACATAAATTGTTGGTATGTAGACCCTATGTGCTTGTATAAAAATTTCGTGAATAAACCATTCGCGAAATAAAAGGGTCCCTAACCATTAACAATTACAAAATTTTTTTTGGCATAATCAATATAATTACTAAAATGCAAAGTGCATTCAAATGAGCAGATAGGTTAGGTCCTAATTATTTTTCAGATTTGTTTGCATGTTTAACAGGTAAAAAAATTTACTCCATTTGAAAAAATTACATTTTTTTTTTTTTTGTTTTATGTCATCTAATAAAATAAAGTAATGTAATACCAGGTATAAATATAAAATGCATAATATGTATCTTCTCTTGTAAACAATGCCTTAGCTTTTTCTACTAAATAGTAAATAACCAAACACATGAAGATATAAGATGTCTGGATTTTGTGTTGTATGCACAGCAAAAAGAACACTGTATCATGTTAGTGTTGTTTATACTTTATTGACATTGTAGTAAAAAAAAAAAATACTACGCTTGAGATATTGAAATAAAGTTATTTAAATTTGTTTCTTGAGTTATAAATCACTAATGTACCATGTGCTATTTTCAGAAATGGTATTAATCAAATCATGGAAATAGTTGTGATTTGCGCCAAAATTAGCGTTTTAACAACAATTTTGACATTTTCTAAAAAAAAATTTGAAACCTAATAAATTGTTAATATTTCTTGAATTTTTGCTTCATTACTTTTTTGGTCCCAACCAGTAAATATTAAAATAGAGCATCTTTTCTTGAAGGAATGTATCCAAAATTATATTGTTTTTAATCAACCAACATTATTGTGAAAAATTTAATAAATTTTTGTTATTGCTTCTATTTGGTTATGCTGATGCCCTATACAGTGTGTGAACATAGTCAAACATACCGCAGAGTGCATGAAATGCACGCGCTCTGTCTAGTGCCCAGCAAACTACATTTGATAGCCTGCACTCTTTTGTGATTAGTGTGTACGACGAAAGTTACGTGTCAGTTCCGACTCACGTTCGGGTCATTGTTTTCGTTTGTCTATTTTAAGTTGAACAAAATATGTTTTTGTAGCATGACTTATTAATTTAAAATGTTTGGAGTGCTTTTGCATAATCTACTTTTAAATTAAATGTACTTTCCAGGCAACAGGTTTTGTTTTTATGAATAACTTCACCTGAAGAAAAATGCTTTTCTCGCATTAAAGTCGCACCCCTACTCTTCAAACTTGATTGATACCAACACGGTATGTTGGCAGTAATGAGGCAAGACAGGATCGGGAATGAGATGGTACAAGCAAGAGCAGGAGTACAGGAATTGAATGATATCATTGGAAAAGCGAGAATGAGATGGTATGGCCGTGTCCAGAAGATCAGAAAAGAGAGGCTGCATAGGAAAATTACGGCATTGAAGTATGCAGGGAAAAGTCCCAGGAAGACCAAAAAGGACGTGGGAAGAGCAGACAGTTAAACGAGTGCAGGAGAGAGGAGAATGGAACAGAGCGGAGGAGGAGGAGGAGGAGGAGGAATGGTTTGCGGGACAGAGGAATATGGAAGCATTTTCATTTTGCTGACACGGCTGCAAGGGCTGGAAACATATGTTTACAATGATGATGATGACTCACAGTCTTCCTCTTGGGCGTGTGGTCCGGTGTCTCGGAGGACGTGTCGTTCCTCTTCCTTTTGGAGGGCTTCGTCGGCTCAGCGTCCTCCTGGCTGGATGGGCGCGGCGAGCGCAGGAACTCCCGCTGCTTGTTGGCGTCCCAGGTGCGCGTCTCGCGGCGCGTCGGGGTCTCCCCGACCGAGGCCACCAGCATCTGCGTGGCCACAAACTCCTGGGACACACACCGAAAGATATGGCAGACGGAAACAGTCGCATTCCGGTGAACACACAATGACGCACGCCTACCGTATTTACTTTTATCTTTAAGACGCCTGTTCGGATGTGTAAATAGTGTTTAATTTAACGTGCAGTGTTAAGACACGTGTGGTTACTGAACTCCCCGCACTAAGTTTTGAAGGTGGCAGCCCTGCAGCTTTCGGTGAAGAATTATTAGTTGCTGTTCAACCATCATGGCGGTCTGCTGTGCTAATGTGCGCACTTGCTGCAAATCACATTGTTATCGTTATTAGCTGTTGAGTTTCACATGGATTTTTAACAGTCTTTTACACATCCAGACAAAACTATGCCACTAATATTTAAGTACTGGTGGACAGGAACTGAATTTTTATTTTGGGCGGGATTGGGCCGGGAAAGATATTGTATTTTTGGGATTGGGATTCGGATCAGGAGCAACAGCATTGAATTAATGAAACTTAATTTTCTATACAGAAAAAAAATTACTATTGAAATGTGCATATTTAAAGTCTCTGATAAGATTTCAAAGATTTCAAGATAACAAAAAATTGATTGACACACAAGGAAAAATAAGTAATAAATAATGTAAATAAAAACAAACATATTAAGCCTTATTCTACTTCCAATTATTTTTAAAGAAATAGTAATTATTCAACGTGTTCACGTGTTATTTTGTTATTGACAATATTGTCAGCACTAAACAAAAAACAATCACTGGCAACCTCCATTGCTGGTTTTTTTTCTTGAGGAATGACTAACTCATATTAAGCTTTAGGATGTAGTATTACAGGAAAGCTTCACTATAAAGAACATGAAGGGACCAAAAAATAGTTGAGTTTGTTATACTGAAGTTCTTTATACTGAAACATAAGCATTGTTATAAATATGTATACCGATAAACACATGAAACACCTTAAGTGTACTAAGGTTCAGTATCTCAGTCATTAGTCTATGGCCGCTTGAAGAACCTGTTCACATACTCTCTGCTGATGCTTTGTCTATGGTCAGAAGACATGTTGTAGGCAGAGCTGCCAACCTCAAATCACACCCATCAGTAATGACAATTATATGGAAAAAGTACATGTAAATCATGCACGATAAATTTTTCCTGAGGAATTATGACACACACAAGATAAAATAAGGACAATAATATGCAAAAAAAAAATGAAAAATGTAGGCCTATGCATATGAATACAATGATAATTAATGAATCAAAGAAAAAAAAAAAAAAAACGATTTGAACAATACAATCATCTGAATATGTAAGAAATGTCAATAATTTTACAGGAAATTTTCAACCTTCAATTCAAAGTATGCAAAGTTATACTTTTGAACAATTGTCTTTTTATTTGCTTCTTTTATCCTGGTTGGATAAGAACTGTCTTATAAACAAACAACACAACTTGTAAACAATAACTCTGAGTTAGTTACTTTCGTTTCTTCAGATGTAGCGAAAAAACTACGATATGGATTTATTGCTCGTCATGACTATAAAATATTCCGCATGTTTCTTTAATTCAATGTGCCCTCTACAGTCATCCCTTCCAACGTGTGCAATCAAAAAGTCACACGTGCATACATTACAAAATGCATGGTGTTCCAAAACATTTGAAGACGACAAGCATCGTCATTCTTTTGAATAGTTAGGTCTTAGGTCGAAAGTTTTGATGAATTGCATTTTTTTTTTCTCCCCCATATACACTTTTGTTCTGTCACACGCTTCATTTCTACAACTGGCACTGAAGAACACAACACTATTGAAAAACGTAAAAAATTTCACGCCTGTAGACACGACAAAAACACTATGGACTGTGATGAAAAAAATGACTTTCAAAAAATAAATTAAAACACAGGTTAGCCAAAGTACCGTACAAAAATTATCGTAATGTAAGTAGCCAAAAAACGAAAAATCCGAGAATATGTACTAGCTGTATCGTACAACGGACGTAATACCATTCCAATATTATTTCAAAACACGAGAATTAATCTACTAATTTCGATAGTACGTGCGCACACATACTAGTTCCGTTATTGTTTTTGTTTACGTACACACTGTTACGTTTGAATAAGAAAATTAAAAATAAAGAACAAGTTTTTGGATGGTAATTTTTTTCATAATTTGCCTCAAGGTTGTTCGTTCAAGTGAATATTTTTGTTTCACGAAGAAACGGACCGTCGTAAAATTAGTTAAGATGAAATAAAATTCAAGGTTATTATATACGTTTTTGGCGGGACCAAACAATGAGTTCGGTTAAGTGAAGTGTTCGTTTAACTGAAGTTCGTTGTACTGGTGCTTTCCTGTATGTGCCTGTGCATTCCTGTTGTTGAACCCAAATTTAGAAACTACACATTTTAATTTCATTAAATTTACTGTAAACAACTGTCAACAATTTGAATGTGTCCATTCCTTGGAAGTGTGAGGATTCATATATGTAGGATTCTATTATAAATTTAAATATTTACTTTACTTTTGAGAGATAAAATGTTATTTACATAAGCCAGTGGTAAATGAAAAAAGAAGTTACGTGCCTCAATATGTTGCAGACATTCCTCCTGCATTTCCAAAGCCATGAGGTGAACGTCGTGAAGGCTCTTGTTGTACATGATGGCGTTCTTGAACATACGCATCACCTCCTTCTGGAACTCTGTCGTCGTGCGGATCACGCCCGTCTCTATGTTCTTCTTGATCATCTGCAGGTCGATGGGCCTGCAAAGTACGCCGCAGTTCAAACACAAGCCCAACATGCAGTCATTACCGTCAGCACATATTCCTCACGTGAACTGAAAACTATGACCTCGATGAGGGCCGCCTAGTCATGGGTGTATTTTGTGTCAGTGAGGCGGGACGATAAAGTACAACGATCGCTGATGCTTCTAAGCGCGGTATTGCCTCATTGAGCACAGGGCAACTATGAGATTTGGGTGGTAATGAACAACACTGTATGGAAGAGAAATGAAGATAAAAGTGTAACAAAAGTCCCTTAATTACTTTCAAGAAACTGTACCGGGTGTTTTATGCTCAAAAATTATTCTGAACACACATTTTAGCCATTTTCAATCTTCTAAAAACACAGTTTGCAAACAAAATTCAGAAACAGAAATACTCGTCCGCCCTTTTTAAATGCTTTTCGTAAACAGACCCCACTCGGATATCTTTAACAGTTTTCAAATTGTGTGGTTTCTTCTGAAGCTGTTCAAACTGTGTGTGCCCAAGTATTCGGGGCCATTAATTTCTTAATTTATTTGTTCTTAATTTGTAGGCAGCAAGGTCATTAGATACGTTGCCACACAATGAAACAGACCAGTACTACTGGGCCAGAAATCAGCCCAGCATTTACCTGGAGTAATTACGGAAAACCTTTTAAGGGGCCCGCCTACATAGCCTTGAAATGACCTGCCGCGCTCAAAAATTGTGTTTCTTCCACCAAGTGCCGTGGTGGTTCGAAGAAACATTCAAGCTCCCCCCCCCCCCCCCCCCCCCCCTGCCCTGCTGTGTTCTTCCATATTTTACAACAGGAGGGGTAGGGGTGACTCGGCTTATCCCTCTTCTCCGGCCGTACACGACCTTCGTTCCGTACTGCGAAAGGAAAGGGGCAAGGGAATAACAAAAACTGGTGGCCAGCGTAGCGGGCCACGGCTGGAGTTCGCCTGTCTGCTTGCTACCCACGGCATTTAGTCCAGGAAACAAGGCACAAACATCGAAATTTTTTTTCAAAAACAGAATTTTTGCATAGTGGTAGAGTTGACTATGCTTAACAACAAACCGAAAGTTTACCGCATTAGACCTTGTGCGTATCACCGAAAAAGTGCATTTAAGTTCTAGATGACAGCGACTTTCAGCAGTCCATTAAAATACTTCTTTTTCATACAGTTTGAAACGTAGACTCTCCGTAAACTTATCAAAATAATCTAGAAACGCTATTTATACATTCGTGTTATAAATATTCCAAAGTATAATATTAAAGATAATATATGCATCGATTAAATCATAAAATACTTTTTTTATATCTGTCACCCTTGATAAAAATATGATTTACACAAAGCTGAAAAGCCTAATGCGAAACATTTTCTTATAAATGTTTTTGTGTATCCTTTTAGCTTTAAGGTAGTGTTTTTATAAAGAGTCTAGGTTAATAAGTTTGCGTTCTAGAGAGGCCCGAGTGTCACAGCGTGTATCGTTCTGTGGCGCGGCGGTTGTAACTCTCACAGCGGGCGCGACATAGCGTCACTAATTATAATTGGTCTTGTTTATCTATTTTATACGATAGAGTGTATTTAATTTACATCTATATATATATATATACTTCTATTGGTTTTCCTTTATGAACGAGTCTTTATACAATTTAAAAATCAACTCTTAAATTATTTCTGTTAGCAATGTTTCAGTCGAAAACACTAAGAGACATATGATTTCTATCTGTTGGTAGATATTATATTAAAAAATAGTATTTAAATTTAAAATTATATAAATACCAATTAATTATTGTTTATAATCCTAATTCATCATTTTATTTTCAACCAGACAATGCAAGATTTTTAACCAAGCCTTTATCCGAAAATGTGTTAAGATTTTGAAATATTAAAAAATTAGTTTGATGCTTCATAAAAAGTACGAAAATATAAATCGTTAAGTACCTACAAAGTCAGGTTTTATATCTTTTATTATATCATTACTATAATTCAATTATTTTATCTAAAATAAATAAATCAAGGGGTCTATTGTAAAATATTTAGCATAAATGATTAAGCTATTTTAAGTTGAATTGTGTGCTGGCTAGCAGCCTTCGTTAAATCTCTATAATTAGACCAGGAAACAAAGTATTCATCCTCAATACTTTTTCAAAAGCCGAATTTTTGTACAGTGGTAGATTATACTATGCTTAATAACATACCGAAAGTTTACCGCTGTAGACCTTGTGCGTATCACCAAAAACATGCATTTAAGACCTAAATAATAGCTTCTTGAACGATCCACAATATTTTCAACCCGTAAACGTTATTACTATTAATTATGTTTACTGCTGTCTACAAAAGCATCTTTTTACGTAATAAAATTAAAAGTTAAAAGTTTGTATATGTTTTACTACACATGCAATTCTTTAATAATATTAGGAAAAGATTTTTATCCGAATATATGAAGAATGGAATTATTTATTGCAGTTATATAAATTGACTGACATGAAAATTAAGATGAATAAATTTATGTATTTTTTAAGCTTTAAATTGGTATATTTGTTAAGATGGTTGTATAATTGATTGACTGCAGAAGTGTTCTGAGTGTGGTAGTGTGCATTGTACTGCGGCGATGTTGAAGTCGCTCGGGCCGGGACGATTTTCGTTCCTATGAATTGAAGCTTTTTAATGCATTGAAAAATTATTACAAAACTGAAATTTCGTACAGTGGAAGGATAAACACATCTTAGTAACATATTAAAAGTTTACCGCCGCAAACCTTGAACGTTACACCAAAAAGTGCATTTAAGCCCAAAATGGTAATATTTTACAATGATCTACAAAAAAGCATTTCATAAATGCAATTTATGTAGTGTACTCTCAACATGAACAACAAAATAATCTAAAGACATTGCTGTGCATGGCTATAGTGATAAAAATTACATTATTCTTAGATATTTTTTTGATAGACAAGTTAATAAAACCATAATTATACTATACTAAAGTTAATAAAACCATAATTATATTATTTAATGTAAAAATAAACACAAATTGTAAAATTTATAAGAGTTCAATGGGAAAAAACGCTTTTATAAACGTTGTTGCATATTTGTTTGCCTTTAAATTAGTGTATTTGTTTAGAGTCTGGTACAATTTATCTGGCCACTGAAGCGTTCTGAGCTGCGTAGTGTACCGCACTGCAGCGATGCTATGAGTCGCTGGCGTTGGAAACACTACGCAGCTCAGGACGCTCCAGCAGTCGGAAAAAATCATACCAGACTCATAAAATATATACCAATTTACGCTTATGAAATTCGCAACAACGTTTCATTAATCACTTTTTACGTCGGGCTGTTCATATTTATGTAATTTGTATTTATATTTCCATAAAATTGAGTAGAATATGTTTTCTTAACTTCAATGATTTTAATTGTCTATTAATGATAAGGTGTTACAAAATTTGTGATTTTTATCACTGTCATTATATATGGCAATGTTTTTCGATTATTTTGGTGTCCATACTGAGAGTTAACTATCTATATTACATCTATGAAAAGCATTTTTTTTGGATCGTTGCAGAAAATATCATTTAGGAATTAACTGCACGCTGTTGGTGTGACGCAAATGGTTAACGGCGGTGAACGTTTTATATGTCACTAAGAATACTTTTTAATGCTTCTGTACCAAATTTCATATTTGGAATAATCTTCCATACATTAAAAACCTTTGTTTTCTAACAGTGAAAATCGTCCCAGTCCGTGCGATTTTAGCACCGCCACAGTGCGGTACGCACACCACGCTCGGAACGCTTCTGCGGTCATGCCAGTTGTACCAGTATCTTACAAAATATGCCAATTCAAAGTTTACGAAATTTACAACCACGTCTTTTAAACAATTTTTACGTCAAAGTCAGCACGTTTATGTAATGTATATTTTCATTCCTTATACCTAAATTTTAATGACAAATACTTTTTCCTAATATTATTATAATATTGCATGTTCAGAAAAATATAAAGAGATGTTTTTCAATTAGGTTTATAATGTGGAATTTTTTTTATTTTAATATGGTTTTATTTACTGAATGTTTTATATAATAATGAAGTCTACGGAGTGCAATATTGTGGAACGCTCAAAAAATATTATTTAGGACTTTATTGCACGTTTTCGGTGTGACGCACAAGGATTACGGGGTAAACTTTTACATGTTATTAAAAAAGAATGGTATTACCACTTTACTCAATTTCTGTGTGGGTAAAAAATTCCAGAAATCTCTATTTCGTAAGAGCGAAATTCGTTCCTGCTCTTGCGACTCTAGCACCGTACCCACGCAACATTATTTCGCTCGGAACGCTCTAGAATTGTAATAATTTACGCTAGCGTTTTGCAAAGTATGTCATTTAAAAGCTTAAGTAATTCTCAAAAATTTTCAATTAAGTAGTTAGGTATTACGTCAGACCAGTCGTTAATATTATAATCAGTTTATTATGTCCTTGATTGAGATAAAAAAACTCATTAAATTAATTAATAGATTTATATCACACCTTTAATATTACCTTTCTGACTTTGTTTCAATGTGAATGTGGGTAATAGCATTTCCAGATTATTTTGATGATTTTACGGAGAGTCTACGTTTAAAACTATATGAATGGAAGGTATTTTAATGTATTGCTGCAAGTCGCTGTCATCTAGGACTTAACTGCACTTTTTCCGTAATATGCACAATAACTACAGCGGTAAACTTTCGGTATGTTATTAAGCATAGTTGACTCTACCACTGTGCAAAAATTCAGCTTTGAAAAAAAAATTTTGGAGGTTGAAACCGTTGTTTCCTGAACTGATTTACGCACTATGATGGACACTTAGTGAGCGTTCGTGTAATTAGATTTGACAGAAAAAATAAGTTTTTTTCCCAACGAACATTTTTTTTTGACGATTCATGTCACAGCTTTACTTTGTGAGAAATACAACTTTGCTTATATTATAAAGAAAATATGGTGGGGAAAAATGAACATGTTTACGCCAAACAATTTCTGTTTTATGTTTATGGCTTCTTTGGTTTTTTTGTATCATTTAGTTTTGTATAATATGTGAATATTTGCAATAGTTAATATACTCATGCTTGAATTATACATTTAAATAAGTTTTCCGAAAATCAGTATCTATAAATATGCTATTGAAAACAGCCGATTGCAAGAAATACAAGCAACAGGATATTACTGATTGTTCTAAACATTACCAACTACTTTCTTTAATTCGTTAAAAAATCTGCCTAAAAATAAGTTAAACTGCCTAACTATGTATCTAGATATTATGTATGATAAACCTGTCTGACAGAGAATTGGCTGGAAAACATAGAAATCCCAGCTACAAATCTTCGTGGCTACAAAATAAGTAACTGCTACTGCATTCAAGTATATAAATGCGGAGGAGCTAATTTTTGTCACTTCTATATATTATCGATTATAAAAAATGCACTTCATGTGTACAGAGTTTATAATAATAAAAATTCTATTAATGATCTCACAATAGTAACTTGCTTTTCTACAAATCTAGATGAATATTTGTTTTCTATTGATGTCATAGAAAATTGTCTCAGTGACAATACTACGCAGTTGCTAATTATGACATAGCAGCATAACTAGACAGTACATTAGTAAACAAATTTTTAATACACATAATCATATTCATTTTAACCGCCTTCTGTAAAATACAGTATGAACAACACCAAAGCATAATCATTTTATGGAAATTATGTTTACCGATTTCCATTGTCAGATTTGTTTACATTTTTAAGAATCTGTTCATTGAAAACTGTGAAACATGCACTACCAGAAACACAAGCTCAATTACTCAAGGTGTAAAAACGTCGCCTAGATCTCAAAAGACCTAACATACCAGGAAAGACATAAAAATAATCCAAACTCACTAAATTACGATAATCATTAGAATAATATATGCTAAAAGTGTTTGGAAGCTACAAAAAAATTTTATTTGAAAGATGCTTGCTTAAGCTAATAAAACAAAATAGTTTGGAAATAAATTAAAACTAATAAATGAGTAAAAAAACATT
This sequence comes from Bacillus rossius redtenbacheri, assembly GCF_032445375.1. Lineage (NCBI taxonomy): Eukaryota > Metazoa > Arthropoda > Insecta > Phasmatodea > Bacillidae > Bacillus > Bacillus rossius. The sequence goes on from NC_086338.1 coordinate 39,896,219, forward strand.
ATCCATAAATAAAATTATCAATAACTTTTGTTTAAGCTGAGCTCATTGTATGGTCTGTAATAAAATAAAGAAACACAAAAAATGCCGTAATGACAGTCTGGGCCACTCATTACCAAACGTTTTCTTTTTCGTATTATATGTTTCTGATTGCGTCTTTTACGCCGCTTTGAAACTGAATTTTGTTTACTTAGAATGTTTTGTTTGCAAATTTTCCCTGGGCTGTGTCTTGTTAAACTCTTGTGAATTATACCCTGTGTTCTGCCATCGCTATTTACATTTATCACTGACAAATCACACCTTATATTGTATCCTCCACGAAGACAATGATTCACTCTCTTTCCACTTACATATTTGCAAATAATGGAATTGAAGGACTCTGCCCTGTTTGTTGAAACATTGTGAATGAGGCTAGCTGCGTGGGAAGCAACAATATTTCTGGCTGCTAAAATCTCATCCCAAATACCAACTACTTTCAAATCTGGAACTATATTATCCTCATCTTGCTTTGGACCTGTACAGAAATACCCTCGTTCCTGACACATGCTGTGGTCTCCAAAAGCATGGAATGGGCCATTTTGTATATCCTTCTTCAGTTCATTAATCTTTTGTTGTAAAGTTAAGTCTGCTTGACCAGCCCTGTACTTCATAGCACTTGTCACAGCAGACCGCAAACGAAGTTGCCTATCAACAGTAATAGCTCTTCTTGCACTCAGTGGAACTTGCCAAACAGGATTCTTAGTTTTCGTGCTTATGTCTCTTATTCGCCGAAGGTAATTTCTGAGTATGTGATTAGAACATTCAATTTTGGTTATGGTGAATTCTGGTCCATAAGGCTGGGCTTTTGTGAGTTGCGCCATAACACTGCTGTCTCCATCTCCTATAGGTAAATTAACACATATTTAATGTTAGCATTGAAAAAACATTCATTACGAACTACCCTAAAGAAAGTGATGTAATTGCAATCATGAGCCGTTCTGGTGTATGATTATATTATTATCAATACAGTACATATAGAACAGAAATGTTATTATATTCATGCTACGGATCATGCTTGTTGATAAATATTTTAAGTTATATCACTGAAAAAAGTCGTTAAGAAACTTAACCACTTGGACGAATTAAACAAATTAAACAAATTTAGGAATTGTGTTTGAATACGAAAATCTTCCTTTAACTTATAACTATTTTTTATCTCTTTTACTATGTTTCTTAAAGTATTCAAATGAATTTAATACCTAGAATAGGCAAGTAGCTCTAGCTTTTTAATAATAACATATTGGGTTACATAAAAATAACCACTGTTTCGTATCAGTTTAGTCGTCCGTTTTTAAACTTTCAAGTTCTGAGAAAGTACCTGTAAAAAGGATTGATGAGAATGTGTACTTGTTTTTAAGTAGCTAGGAAGGTTTCTTCAAACGAAGTAAAATAGAGATGTCAGTCGTGTTACGTGAAAAAAATGTAAAAGAATCACGATGCACGAAATAAAACCACATGATAAACGGAAATATTTATGTAAAAGAAGAGTATAGTAATGAAAAAGTGCGCATAACAATGTAACTCCTGTATTGAAAACAAATGACCACAACAAACCGTGTATCACAATTCGAAATATGTTAAAATTTTGAATTAACACAAACAGGTTGTAGAAATAAACTTTAAACAGTATCACAGTTTAAAACAAATTCTGACAAATTTAAAACTTTGGGTGCTCAATATAACGTGAAGCTAAAATATGAACTGTTCTTAAAGCGAAGTTTCGAACGTTAACTCAATATAAAAGTGGTTCGGTTACATGAATAATGAAATTAATGTAATAAAACTTACAGTTCTGCTTTAAATGTTTACCCATATTTTTCCAAAATAGTATATAGTTTTCACATGTTGATAATTGGTAACTGTCATTTTATAGCATATTGCCACTTCATTAAACCGTGCCAAATCTACCCGATTCAAAATTACATAAGATCATATTTTCCTGTTGGAAAGATAATATAAAAATCTAAAAATACATATATAAATTTATTTTTCAAAGTGCTAACTTATGTTCTGACCTTACCTATAATGTACCCATATTTCAAATTGTGCATTGACATGCTGTTTTTGAAACCTTCCACAATTATATCTGCTTCCATCGCTGTTGGTGTTTTTAACCAGTTTTTATAACAAATATGTTCATGTGATGGTTCGTTCTTAGTGGAAGATCGAGCGCATATGCAACAGTAGGAATTTCTAGTGCTTGCAAATAATACTTTTCTACTGCGCGCTCCAATAATACAAGCCTGTAAATAAGTACAAAGTAAGTTTTGACAACAAATGAAATGTTCGCTTAAACACACGCACATTCTCATACACACATATTCAAATGTAATTGTGTATTACTATTTACTCACCATTCCAGACAAGGCCCTGTAACTAGTTCCAAATTCCAAACGATCTTTTGCACCAAGTTCCATCAGTTATTATTTTAATAATGGGTGTGCCATTTTCGTCAACAGTACCTCCAGATATGGCCAAATAATATTTTTCCTTTCCTGCAGCTTCCATTTCCTCCCAAGCGGCATTGTTTATCACCGATGACAAACTCCTTTGGTGCCTCTGGAAAGTCTCTTTGGCCATGCATGGAATTTCTAATGTTGATGTTATGTCCCTCATTTGTGCATAACCTTGTCCCGTTATCAGCATGCCGGTAGTTCAAGCATCATTAATATTCATCTGAAATTGTTTTGATGGGTTCTCTGTATTTAGTGTTTCAACTGTTCCACACATTGAACACCGAAAGTAAAAAAATGCTCTGCATTCTTCGTCTTGCTTCTTTAAAGAATTCCATGTTGCTGAAAGAGCAGTTGGCATATTTTTGAAATTTGCGAAAACAGGCCTTTCACATCGAATATCCTGCGACCATGTAGTTCAGGTTCTAATATATCCATTGAGTCATTGGCTGTGCAATCAGGTTCCCCAGTCCCTATCTCCACTTCTTCTGAAACACCTCTATAGGGAGCCGAATCTTTATTTGGTGTTGGTGGTAATGATGTAATATCATTTGAAAATTCTGATCGCGAATTTAAGTCTGTTATTTCAGATGAACAAGAAGTTTCGGCAAATAATTCTATCAATTTTGTTGTCCCATGAGCACTTCTTTGTGGCGTAGAAAACCATTTAGAGCAGCCCACCCCATCTGCAGGTTTTGGACTTGCGGAATATATTGAAACAACGGGAATATCATGAGACCTAAAACAGAATATTTTTACATAGGTATAATATAAATATTTACATCATAATGTGTATTTCTATAAAACTAGCTGTACAAGAAATGAAAATTTAAAATTTAAATATGATTTAAGCTACAGTGAAAATATCTTTCACCTGGTTACTAAAAACAATGTTACTCGAAACGATGTAAATGAAGTATCTTGTAACTTTGAGTGTAAGGTATACGAGTCGTGTATTCGCTAGATTATACAGGACTTTAGCACAATGGGACGTGCTGTATGCTATGTACGTTGTACACTGTGTAGTTAGTTTTTTTGTTCACCTTCCCTTTCTCTCCCCCCCCCCCCCCAATTCACCCGATAAAATACCGAAGGGAAGGGCTGAAATGTTTGCTTTTTTATTTATTAGTATGTTTTAATGATGTTTACATATATTGTGTATTTATGTCTGCAGTTGGTTAGAATTAGTCTTGCCTGTGGAGATTTTCGCTACTAAAAGTTTATTCGTTTTTAAATTGTATTTGTTATTTTTTTTGTGGTAATGGTCAGTGTCACGAAGGTATTATATTAGTAAATGATGGCATGCCTATGGAGGGTGGAGCATTAAATAATGTTTTTATTCTTAGGATTGTGAAGATAAAAGTAACACATGCTGAGCTCATCAGAAAAGTATTCACAGCTTCCCCTGTAAATAAATAAGGCAACTGTTAATTGTATACTGTTAAAATCATCTCCTTTCTTGTCGTCGTAACACTATCGCGCTATAGCCTTCTTCCCTCGCCTTGGATCATGTGGAATTTTCATGGCAGTGAAATCAGCTGCAGTACTGAGCCTACACTGACAGGGCAGACCGTTCCTCCGTCAGACGAACCCCACCGGAGCTCGCGCACACAAACAACCCAGATCGCGAAGGGAACTAAAGAGGACGCCAAGAAGGGGCGGAAGCAGAAACAGCCCCCCACCCCTCACCCAGTAGAGTGAGAGGTAGTTCTCTCGCGCGCTTTGTCTGCGGGTACGGCGGGGTCTGGAGGGCGCCACATGCTGGTCAGCACATTGACACAAAACATGCGATAGGAAATCACAAATTTCTCGAAATTTAATGCTGTGACATGGTGCAAACTATACATGCGATGGATGACAAAAGAATGATACATGTTCCTGCGGTGGATTTCTTTAAAAATATTCAAAACCACGAGTTCTGTCGGCATCTTAAAATACGTTATTTTGCCGTTTTCAGCATGCAATATTATTATGACATATGTATTCTAGATCGATGCAGACACCGCAGTGACATAGAATGTATTTTAATCTCTTTTATTTATATAAAAAAAATTGCGCAGGTCAAACAGTTTCTTCATAAAACGTAAACTGCTGAACGTCTACAACACATTTGATGTAACATGTAGGCGGGCCCCTTTAAAATGGAAATTATGATGGTTGGACAGAGACAAATCTGGGCCTATCATTGCGAGTACATGATCTAACAACTGCGCCACTTTGCTCCGTACTAAGCAGTAGAGATTGATTCAGTTCTTGGGTTACTAGTTTCATAGATTTTAATAATGTGTAGCTGTTACTACTTTATAATTTGTTTTAGTATATTGGTATGGACAATTGTCTAATTGTCTACCTAATTGCCTGCCTGCCTGCCTAATTGCCTGCCTATTTGCCTGCCAGCCTGCCAATACACCATATAACATCAAAATGCAACTTAATATACCATAAAGAACCAAAATGCAACAAAAAAATCATGAAATTAATCAGCATATTTAATGAAAACACAACTCTCAACAAAAACATAATCTTTTAATAATTAAATTCAATGAATGTAAATTATTTAGCATGGAGTTAGTGTCAAAATGAATGTACTATATATATTTGGAATTTTTTTTGTATTGTAAATGTTATTAGTAATTTAGTTCCCCGAAGTTAGACACGCTTATTACAATTTAATTAAATTGTAAAAGTGCATCATGTATTAGTCAAAATGACACTGTTTGGCTGAAGTAAGTTTCATTGAACAAGGAAGTGTCGTATTTGTTGAAAATTTTGCTATCTTTGTGAATGAATAGAGTTCATAAAAAATAAAATCAAAACACATAAATCTCTTGTTTGGACAACAAAAATGGCATAAAATTAAATACATAAAATCTTGTCCATAATTATCAGTTAGTACATTCTTACGAGACCAAATTTTTTTTGTACGTGCATATAGAAGTTAAACGTATTTGCACATATTATACTAGCATTATGTGCATTTTAATATAGCAGTACTATTATAACATTGAACATCCTGCAACTGCTGCTTCATATTGGCTGGTGAAAAACAGATTCGAAGAAAATCGAAAGGATTGGAAAGTGCATGATTTTAAAACGCGACCTTGAGGCAACGTCATGCTCATTCCCGCACACTGACCTGTATATGTAGCTGCTGTACCCCGGTGCGAGGTCGTTGGTTATGGGTCGAAGGAACAGCGACGCGTACTTGTGAGTGGCCAGGCGATTGTAGAGCAGCATGATCGCCTTCTTCCAGGCCTTGTGTTCTCGCTCCTCATCCCTGCAACAGACAGCGGCCCGCTCTACTGCGCTACACCTTTATTGGTGGTGGGTGTTTGGCTGGAACCAACTAGGACTGTGCAGTTATTACAACAAATTTCTAAACAAAATCCATTATTAACTCACATGAGGTACTTGTTTGTGGGGGGCATTCAAATTATTGGATTCCCACTTTGTTAACATAAACAGTGATAGCTTCTACCATCCCTAGACTAGCCTGAAGAAGGAAACAGATTCTAGGCCCAGAAACACATTGAAATCTTGTGTTATATTTTCTTTTGTCCTACTTTGTTGTAGGCTTTTATTCTGTCCTCTGTATTTTAATTGTGTTATTTATGCGGTTTGTTTTTTTTCACTTGTTTGTCCCAGGTTATTTTTATCACAATCACTACATACAAAGTTGCTATTTTTCTTCATTTGCTGCTCTTTATTTGACAAGGATTTATTGCCCAAAGCTATTTTTTTTAAATTTATGTAGATGACGTCTGTGGTTTTGTGTTCATCAGTACAATTTGTTGAATGGATTTGACTGCTGGAGTATCCGCTGAATTTATAGGTATGAGTCTTTTTATTTTATCCTTGGGGTTTCCATTCAAATGTGTTGTTCTTTCCTTAATGCAAGTTAGGTGATGGAAACTATCTATTTAAATTCATATAGCAGTACAGTAGTACAATCATCATAGCCAGAAAACTTAACAACAGAAGAAAAAAAAGCATTTTTTTTCCTTTCCCCCCCCCCCCCCCCCCCCCAAATTATAACAGGATGTCCACAAATAACTGGTGAACCACTTTTGAAAACTTTTTCAGGACCTTTCAATAAAATTTCTAATAACTTAATTTTTATCACAGTGTCCCTGCTTACATAAGTTGACCAAAATTAAGAGTAATAAAAAAAATAAATGCAATACTCACAAAAAACCGTGCCAACATTTGATGTTAAAAACTAAAAAAACATTGTCAGGTATAGTTTCCCCAATTAAGACATGATTAAAAAAAATGCACAGTCTCCAACTACTTAAACTAAATATGTGACTATAAACTGAAGTTGGGCATAAAAAAAAAACAAATATCAAGTTAGTGTAAAAAAGATGCTGGAAAACAAATGAAAGTTTCAAGACTTCCAGCACAGTTGTTATTTATTTTTGGAACTCCTAATGACTTTTGTATTCTGCGGAGGTGCTGCATGATTTCCCGGGAATGTGACCCGTGAACACGACCGCCGGCAGCTGGGGAACGGACACTCACGTCGTGAAGGAGGCTGCCGGGCTGTTGGGCACGGAGTCTATCGGCGTGCTGGCAGCGGCGCGCTGCTTCTTGCTTGCGACTCTCGACGGCTCCGCGTCGCTCGCCTTGTCGTCCTCGCCGGACTGAGGCTCCGCGCCGCGAGCTGGCCTCTCCTCCTGCGGCCAGCCACAACCTCACGCTCGCCCCAACCCACGCATGGACCGGCAAAAAATTGTAATGCTTCTTTAAAACGATTCATGCAATGGGTAGATACCCGCGAATTTCGCGGATTCATTTCGTGTTATGCTAAAATTCAAATAATTATACCTTAGTGCTGCTTCTGTCATTGGTCCTCTGTTAATCTGGAGGACCGAGGGCCAATTAGAGACTCTCACTCATAGAAATATCGAATCACAGGCCACCCAGTCGAGACGACCCACAAGTCAGCGGCCGATGAACAGTTGGCATTCGCCCGAGTGTGTAGAGGATATTGGAGTCTATCCTGGAGGTCATTGAATCCGCAAAATTCACGGGTTTCTAGCAATGGGTTATTAGCTAGTATAAAATTATAGGTGAATCAAGACAAGTAATACTTTTAATTTACACAGAATTATGGACTTGTCAAGAATATTTACCCCGTTTTGCTTTTATTCATGCTGATGCATACTTGGGTTTTTATTTGTGCACAATACCAGGCTAACCCATGTTTTTTTGTGAGCGGTTTTAAAGAAAAAAAACCTCGGATTTTGTTCGGGTGCATACAGTTGTTAATCTTGCTTCCAGTGATTATCTTTCTGTCACATGAGGAATATTTACACTGAATAAAATTGGGATTTATTCTTCAAAAATCATTGCATCTCCAACAGAGCAAAAATAAAAGCAGCATCCATTTTTTTTGTATTGCTTTTGCCCAACTATAATTCATAAACTTTTTAAAACCAGCATCTGAAAAACTGTACACATTTTAACTCAGACATAGTTGCTATACACTAAAGTCTAGTTGACAGAAAACAAGGGAAAATAGTCCAAGGATTCACTTACACTAAAAGTCTAAACTGTTTTATGTGTGCTAGACAATTAAACATGTTGACAGATGACAGTTATGTGTTTTGTTTTTGCACCATTATAAAAGATAAGTTGAAAAGATACACACTACACCTAATCCATGTGTTGCAAGCAGGGGCTTAATATTTTAAGAACCAAGATGGCCGGGCCTAATCCCTCTTAAATTAGATTAATTATAATTTTTTTTCTAATCACATTTTAGATTAAAAATCCTCCCCTCAGAAGAAAAGTAAACTGGTGCCACTAAAACTGAACTACGAATAATACCAATAAAGTCTTGCTTACAATGTTACTGCATATTATCAGAGTTAAGTGGTTAAAGAGAGGAAAAAAGTTGCAAGGTTACAACCTATTCAAGGAATTATTCCCTAGTTATAATTTTTTTCAATTTTTTTTACAGAAAAAGATTTAACCGCTGCTGAAAACCTACCTTGGCTAAAATGTTTGAAACCAGTTGCAGTTTCTTCTCATCTGCTATCTCAGCAAGTGGTTTTTCGTCCTCTTCGTCGGTTGGTGCTGGAGTCGGTTCCTTCAAGAACCCAGAACCAGTCCCTCTGGGAGAGAGAAAATAAAAAAAAATTGTAATTAATTCAATTTATACTCATGCTAACAATATAGTTTACTTTAGCGAAATTTGGGCTGGTACTGCTTCACTAACATCAGTAAAAATTTTCTCCATCAATGATAGAAAAAAAAAAATGGATCCTGTAACCGCTCAATTTAATTTAAAAAAGTGTGAGAATACAAAAACTGATTTTAGTTTAAAAAAGGGTGGGAATACCAAAACCAGATGAACAATATGACAACACAAAATGACCCTTGTCCATCCATTCCCCCAGATTTCCCTTTTTACATGGTTCTCAGTCACTCCAGGAAATATCTGGGATGGTTACCAACTGCAGAAAATTCCTTCCAGTCACTAACAACCACATTGTCGAAGAGACTTAACACAATAAGGGAAACTCCTTATCCCCCCCCCCCCCCCTCCAAAAAAATACTCATTGTTATGTCTTGAATTACGTAGCTATTTTTATTAGCACAGATGATTTTCAAAACATTTAGTACCAAATCCATACAAAAAATTTTTTATATGCACTCTCACAGAGATTTTATTGCTAGTCAAGAAATGCTGAAATCTATTTCAACACTATTTTACTGATACAACTTACCTACCTATGATACAAAAATTTTTCACATCTATCATATCATGTTATGATGAGTTTAAGACTCTTTATAATTACAAGTGTTGTACAAGAAACTACATACTTCATTTATATATATAATTAATACAAGTTTGAGTGAATTCTTTTTTTATTTTTTTACAAAAGTGCTCTTTAAGTATCAAACAAAAATCAATTCTTAATTTGAGCAGTACGCAAGATTTTTACTGGTTGGCACTCTCGGTAAAGATAATTTTCGGGAAAACTTTTACTGGTAAGAACAGCTGCTAGCCCGAGGGTGAAGAGTGTGAGAGGTCAGCTGGCTAATACAAACAATAAGCTATTGGTTTTAATATTCGAAAATTAGAATAATCACACTTCATGAAGCCCTTAATATGGAAATGCATGTTGGATTCTATTTGTTTGCAGACAGCAAGTTCAGTATATATAAATAAATAAATATAACAAATACTTTCGGTAACCAGTGCTGAACAGTAGAAACTGGAATACAGCCTTTGCCTGCTTTTTAATGAATCAATTAATGATTAATTGATGGATGATTGACGAATGATGATTAGGATTATGAGATGATGATGATTGTGATGACAAAAAACAACTCACCCTTCACTGTCAGAGCTCTTATCAGATTTCTTATGAGCAACATCTTTCTTGTCCTTCTTATCTTTGCGTGGGACCTCCTCTTTGGCAGGAACATCCTCGTTTTTAACATCCTGTCCCTTGCGATGGCCCCGATACGGTTTTTCAATCACAGATCCTTTGTCTTTCTTGGAAGATTCTTTTGAATTGAGTAACTTATCTCTTGAAGAGTCAGTTTCATTTGAAACTGGTTTCATTTCCTTCATCGGTTCTTTCTCCTTCTTGTCAATGTTCAAATTTTTTGTCTGTTTTCCATCTTCCTTCCCACTTCTATTCTTCTGGATTAGATCAGACATATTTTTGCCTTCTTTAGAAGTTTTTACTTGTTCTGGTGAAACCTCTCTTATAATCCCTTTCTTTTCTTCTTTGGCAACCTCTTTCTTCTGAACTATTATTTCTGTTTTATCATCCTTCTTTTTTACACCAATTTTACCATCATTCTTAACTTTATCTTTTGTTACATCTTCAGCATTTTTTTCAACTTCTTTCTTTTCTGATGATTTTGAATCAGTCTTTGAATCAATCTCTTTCGACCTGCTTTTACTATCATTCCTCTTTTCTCTGGAATGTTTTTTCTTTTTTCCTTTTGAGTGTTTCTTCTTTCTGTATCTAACCTTATCATCATCATCTGTTTTTTGTTTACCACTTTGCTTTCCCGTCTCTGCTGCTTCGGAATCAAACCCATTTTTACTCTCCTCGGTTCCCAATTCTGACTTCTCAGGCACCAGTTCAAGTTTTGTGTCGGGCGTTTCGGACAGCCGGCTAGCCTCGACGTCGTTCACGATGACCTCTCGGACCTTCTTGTTCACATCACTGCTCAGAACTTCTTCATCAGACTCTTCGTCAGTATGTTTATCTTTGTCACCGCCTTTGACGTCGTCCTGCTTCTCCGCGAGCTCGACCGCCGGGTCCGGGCTCGAAGCCGGCAAGGCAGGCCCGACTATCACCTCCAAGACCTGCTGCTCCGAGATGTCTCCCATCACCGGAGCCAGGAGCTCGCTCTGGGACTCGTCCCCCATTATCTCGACCACCTCCGCAACAGTTTCGGACATGGGCACCTCGACTTCCTGGATGTTGAACACTTCCTGCTCCATGTCCGCCACGACCATTCCGCTCGGCTCCGCACCGTTCACGGCGTAGCCCTCCGTCAGATCCTGCTCGCCTTTCGTTGCGACTTCCACTTCGCTGCCGACCACCCCATTGTCCTCTTTCTCGCCCTCAGCATCTATGACTTCCACCAGAACCTCCTCATTCACTTGATGATCGCTCTCTGCTGTTTCTGGGGCATCTTCCACATTCTTCTCCTCAGGACTTGTCTCCTTCACAGGTTCGCTTATCACTTGTTCATGCATAGCTACGATGATTTTTCCATCGTGTTTCTGTACATTTTGACTGCCAACTTCTTCATATTGTTCCTTGACCTAAAAATAAACCAAAACCAAGTAATAGATGTTCAAATATACTTTACCAATAAAAAAAAAAAGAAATATTACAAAAATATTTCTAGCATGCTTTGCTGTATGAGTAAAAAGAAAATATGTAAAGTGCTTATGTTTATGAACTAGGCATATTAAATTAGCTGAAAAAAGGACGATCAGAAGACACAAAGATAAACAGCAAGTAGTGATTACTGTCACAACAAGGAAAAAAATAAAATTACAAACATCACGTTCACGTTCTAAGAAGCACTGCAGAACCACAATACTATGCTGTGGCATACCTATTACAGCCAAAGCTCAAAGTGTGGCAATACAAGTGTTGCACTTTCAAAGCATGAGCTCAGGTATGATGAAACATGTTGTATCAAAGATCACAGGCTATTTTCCCGGGAAGAAAAAAACAGCAGGAAAGGTGAGAGCAAGGGCCCCCACAATAAACTGGTGCACACTTTATTTACTTTATGGTGCACATATATACAATTGTAATTTTTATTTTTAAATTGCCTTTTGGAAAACTTGCCTTTGGTGTTAATAAAAATGTCTTATTGAAGCAGTTATGAATATTTGATTATGATTTGCTGAAAGTTTTTTTTTTTGCGGGTAGGTATAATACTTATTACCACAAAAATATAAGCAAAAATTTATCAACAATTCCGATAATTTTTTTTTGCCTCTAAATGAAGATTTTTTCCCTGTGCTGTTTATATCAAAAAGCATCCTAATTTTACTGTGGACATTACTCCAAAGCATGCATGTCTGGCACTGGCTAAGCATACGCGACATTCGTCAATTGTCCCCAGAAGCGAAGTGAAGCAATTCAAACACCCTGTGAATGGTTCACTTGGTTCATTGTCACTCCAGGAATCACATGTGGCAAAAATATGCTGCCTCCTGCCATTTTTCACTGTGTGCACACTTTCAGACTTTGCTGCACAGGGTTGCCATCATCACACATTATGCATTTCCAATGATTTGTTCAAAGTTCACACATCCCCCCCCCCCCCCCCCGAACTATGATCTTGCTAGCAATCACATTACAAAGTTCATCACTCCATAGTTTCTGGACATACTCTACATGCAAGGTCAATTTCACACAATATACGTAACACTTGAAAATTAGAAAGAAAGCTTAAAATTGGCCATTATTCAGATGAAATGATGGCAGCAAGGAACCAGGAATTAACTGAACCCATATAAGTATTTAATTGATGCTGAATATAACAAACAAGGCTTAGTGTTTACTTGATACACAAAATTATATAAGTTAAAAATGAGTAGGTACCATTTTTAATAATTTTGAATTATTGCTAATGATTTTCATGTGTAAAACAACCGATGTTTAAGTTGGATTTTGGGCTTCTGTTTGCTTTAGTTACTGACAGTAGACGATTCCAAAGTGTTCAGATTAGCCTGGAATGTACAATATACTCTCATTCTCATGCTCGTAATGAATAGAATGAATGCAACACAGATTAGATGATGATGATAATAATAAAAGCACCTAACGACAAAACCTATGCAAGCACGCATCTTCACGACTGTTCACATCACTGCTCTTCCACTCACCTCGTTTCCAAAGTCGAGAGCTCTCACCCAGCTGCCTTTCACGTCCACTGCCCCACTCGCGATGGTAACATTCGCCGGCTCCGTGCAGACTATATCCTCTGTGGCCAACACCTGGTGTCAGATCACAGTTTCTAAACTCCATCTCCTGCGTGCCATTTTAGTTATTACATTTTCTTGTCATTGCAATTATTACAAGGCTCTTCCTGTAAAACTGCTCTGAATAGCCTAGAATTTTATACTTCATCACAAATTCTTGCTACCTGTTGTTAGCTAATAACGAAAAATTAAAGCACGTGTTCATAATTAGGACAACAGCTTGCAAACAACATGTGATGAATCTTGCGACCAAAGAACAAAAACAAAGCAGCTAATACAAAGGATGACATAAAAATTACATAATTAAATACGGCGTGTGTTAAGAGGATTGAGTACACTAAATCAAGGGTTTTCTCTGAGAAAACAAATATATATTTTTTTTTGCTGTAGTAGCTACTGGTAGCTAGTGAATGTAATAATTATTATGAAAAGAGTTTACGAATGATTTCATTCTTTTTATAATAAATAAATAAAAAAAAATTGAAACCATATCTGTAAAGAAAATTTGACTATAATTAGTGATGAGCCGAGACTCAAAACCTCAAGCCGAGTTAAAAGAGTAGCTAAAGCTAGAGTAAACTCGAAAGTCCAGTTCTTTATACTCAACAGGACCAGACTCGAAAATATTTATAACTTGTTACATTTTTTACATGCGTAACGAGAATAACATTAAGTACCAAAATTTTGTAAACACTTCCCAATGTTATCTCCTATTTATTTTTGCACAGTTTTCTTTAAGTACAGTTAATTTTACATAATTACATTGCCCTAATAATTTTAAACATTTCTTCCGCTATTTACGTTTCCAAACACTGAAAAAGATGCCATTTTGGAATGGCATGATGTAAGTCAAGAGATTTGTAACACATCAGACAAACTATTACGAGAAAATATCTTAATGTCTCAAAATTACATTTTTTCTACTACATTAGCAATCAATAGTTTTGTTGTTCAGCACAAATAGGAAAGTGTTACACTACATAATTTTAAAATCTTTATCTATGAAAATGGGGGACGCCTAACCTCCATCAATGGTCAGACATAATTATTTTTGTAAACAATTTAAGTTATTACATATTTTACGTACCTATAGTTTAATGTCGTTTTTAAAATAAATATTTGATGTGATGTTTGAAAATGTTTGTGGGTTGCTGTTTTTGAAGTCTGGAAATTCATTTCCATCCAGAAAATGGTAGAAGAAAAGGAAAATTATACCAAAATTTTTTTCGGTTGTTTACATTTTTTCATACTTTATGCATAGGCAAATGTAAATTAAATAAACATTGGAATATTTGGTTATCTAGCATATTACTGTGGTGCAACGTGTTTAAATTACTGAATGAGTGCAATCACTGAATAATATGATGGGTGAAGGAAATGGGAACAAAAAAGAGAGAAAAAGACAGAGAAAGAAAAAATATTTTTTTTTGTAACCATTTTGATAGCAAAATTTGCTATTCATAAATATTACCATTTCCAAAACTGCTTCATCTGTCAGTTCATCACACTGCACAGTTTCCTTCAGATCTTCAAATTTCACTTCCACAAGCTCGCCATCATCTTCCTCATCTTTGTCTGTTTCTTGCTCTGTCTGCAACACTTCTTGGGCTGCAAACATTGAAAACAGCTTTTTGCACCTTCCAAGTTGCTGACTGTACCTCAAAATTGAAACATGCTTTTATGGTCAGATGATTAAAACTAAAAAGAAAAAAATATATATATATATCAAGAAATTATTTACCTAGAAACTTTATTCAACTCTGAAGTTCAGTTTAATTTAAAGCAACTTGTTATCTTTATTCTTGCAAGAACTAGATTTACCAGATTTTCATATGCATTACACATAGCAATGCATTTGGAATAATATTTTCACATACTTTTCTACAGCGTATGTACTTTGCTGAGAATGGAATCACAAACATTTTTATTATTTTTTTTTTGTTTTAAATAAAAACTCTACCAAACTTAAAAACTATTTTTAAGTACGTATCTACAACAGTAAGTATTGAAACGTCAAAAAAAAACGTAAATTATAAAAAATAAATAAAAAACCTAATACCACATTAGCAACACATGACAGCAATTGCAAGTTATGTATGTATTATAATGGCAAGGGATGTAACCCCCCAACTTACCAGAGGTCAGTGAAAATAGGATACACACACAGAGTTAAAAATGATAGGGTAGGGTGGGGCTATTTGGGCCATGGGGATTTTCGGACCAAAATAATAGCCATAAAAGCAACGACGGCATTTCCCGTGTGAGAGCTTGTGACTCGTGAGTGAAGTTGTTAATGGAAGCGCTAGAAGATTTAACTAAATATCTTAAACGTATTTCATGATGATATCAATTGAAAATTTGTGAGGTAACAATTTTCTGTGAATTAATGGTGGTGATGTAGTTTACAAAATTCTTTCATTAAGATCTGACGGGAAAATTAGGCGCAACTCTATGCATGTTAAGTTCGTATCACTGTATGCAAAGACCACTTCACTGTTCTATATGATGACTAGCGAGGCATATGTTACTTGGTCTTGGAACTATTAGAAGTTTAGAACTATGTTTCACATGGGGCTACTTGAACCACTTTTGGTGGGGTTATTTATATCACACTGAAATATTCTTTCGTTTTCGTTTATATTGCCTTTATATTTTAAATGTGTATGGTGAAGAAAACAAATTTAAAGAAATAAATAAAATATATAACAATTTTTAATATATTTTACCAGTAAAAATTGTTATAAATTAAACAGAAGTCAATTTTATTTGACTTAAGGTTTAATGTGAATTGATTAGTTGAAATATTGTTTGTAGTTAACATAAATTTGCATTTTTTAAAATTCTATAAACATTATCTTCAATAATTACTACTAATGCTTACAGATAAATTTAATTTTTGATTTTTTAAGAAGGTAGATTTATATATTTATTTCATATGGAGAGGAATTATAAGAGTAAGAATGTGTACTTGCAGTGGTCTGACGAAAGAATGAACTAACCAAAAATAAATGTCCATGGCCATTCATGTATGAGAGCTGCATCTACATGACCATTCAGGTACGAAAGCTGCAACATCACACTTCGATTTTCCATACACTACTCTGCAGAGGCAAGTCTGTGAAGCTCATCTTCAAACAGAGTTGATGAATGATCCTAACCATGCAAAAAATCCTCAAGAAAGAAAGGCTATTGGTCATCCCACAATATTTCCACCAGGGCAAGACTCTGATCTCGTGGGTAGACTCAAATGTATTTGTAACCAGGTTTTTGGTCACTCATCAAATTAACTTTTAATAAATCAGAACTAAAAACTAGCCAATAACATATTCTCATGCAAAGTTTAATAGAAAACAAAAGCGAAAGTGCAGAATGAGGAAACAAAGTGACACCTCTAAGAGCTCCAAAATGTTTTTGTCAGAATACACTATGTGGCCTCAGGGTTAATTTTTTAAATATTTGTAATTGTAAATTAACAAACACAAATAAGTAATTACATTTGTTGAATAATATAATGGTTTTTGTATGCAAGGACATAAATCAGAAATAGTTTGATAAAACACTATCCATTATGTAATTGGAATCAAAATCGAAGAGTTGATTCTAAGGCATCAGGATCAGTTCATTTCAGGAACTGACCAAACACTAAAAACCAGCCCTACACAATTTTCCCACTGTACTTTAGCATCAGGTGACACAATCTAAACCACCCCGGTAGAAATGACAGTGAATAATGCTAGGTTTTTTTTATAACATCTCCATATTCTGCTTCCAAAACATTTCTGCTTTTAACCTCCTCCTTTGGCCGCTCAAGTCATAGGTTCTAACTTCACTCAGCGAGAACCTGTCTGGTCACCCACCAACTGGCTTGTACAATTTTAGCTTCACAGCGTAATTTATTCCAGCACACCTCTTTTTCTTTCTGCAAAAAAATATGTTCAACTGCAAGTGAATACACCACAAAGTAGCAATTTTAATTGGACATTTCTATAAAAAGGTGTGTGTGTATATATATGTGTGTGTGTACAGGGCCGCAACTAGAGTCTCTGGCACCCGGGGAATGAATGGATTCATGCGCCCCCCCCCCCCTCCTCTTTTTTTTGCACATACCACGCCAATAAAGCGGGGGGGGGGGGGGGGGGATGGGGGGGGTCCGGGGCCCTCCGACGGAAAAAATGGGTGCTATGTTGAGACGTTATATTGTAAATCAGATTAGACATTCCTGGCATGCAAGTTAAAAAACTTTTTACCAGTTACCAGTTGTAGTAGGAAGGAATTAAGATGCAAGCAATTTCGGCGCCCCCACAGCTTTGCGCCCGGGGCGTATGCCCCCCCCCCCCCCCCCTAGTTGTGGCCCTGTGTGTGTGTGTGTGTATATGCACACACACATACATATACACACATAACATTTTCACTATGAATAAATTAAAAAAAAAAAAGAATACACGCAACACTATCAGTGGACAGTTTCATGCACGATGTACACACCCTGGGCGAAGGGAGGGAGGGGGAGCGCAGGGGCGGGTACAGGGGGGTGCTCACCTGGTGTGGTGCTGGGGCGTGGCGGTGGTGGTGGTGGTGGCGGTGGTGGTGTTGGGAGGGGCTGTGCTGGTGGAGCTGGTGGAGCTGGTGGCATGGATGGTGTCTGTGGTGCCTGGATCGGCTGCGGTGCGGGTTGCCTAGCGACGCTGGGCAGCTCGGGCAAGGGCTTGCCCGGCAGGCTGGGCGGCAGCTCAAGCAACATGGACAGCGTGGGGGCGCCTGGAGAGAGGGGGAATGGGGGGGGGGGGGACCCACAGGACATGACTCTGGGGGGCGTAACCGAACACAACCTGCCAACGTCAGAGATTAGGGAAATATACAGATGGAGCTTAAGGGCTCCGCCTACCTGGTCACACAGGCGGTGCGCAGAGCTTCTGGAAAAACAACGCGATTTCAAA
Source organism: Bacillus rossius redtenbacheri (assembly GCF_032445375.1). Taxonomy (NCBI): domain Eukaryota; kingdom Metazoa; phylum Arthropoda; class Insecta; order Phasmatodea; family Bacillidae; genus Bacillus; species Bacillus rossius. The sequence continues at coordinate 39,914,128 of NC_086338.1, forward strand.
ACTACTCAAGATATCCGAGTGGGGTATGTTTACGAAAAGCATTTAAGAGTTCGCTGAGGCCCGAAAAGTACTTTTAATTTTGGATCATGTTTTTAAACTGTATTTCTAGAAGAGTTAAAATGGCTAAAACGCGTGTTTTCAGAGTAATTTTTTGTCGTGAAACAACCAGTACAGATTCTTAAAAGCACTTAAGGGACTTGCATTACACCTTTATCTTCATTCCTCCGCCATATAATGTTACGGTCACCGCTCAAATTTCACAGTTATCTTGTGACGACGAAAAGACTATGCGTCAATTCAGAGCCTTGCGCTTAGAGGCGATACCGCGCTAGAAATACCATCGAGCGTCGCACTTATCATCAGGCCTCACTAACACACATACACCCCTGACGAGGCGGGCCCCTTAAGGTCCGTGAAGGGGGTGAAGCCAAAACGAGTGAGGGATATCAGTGTACTACACATACCGATATGGTGGCCGTTTGATTACAAATGTATCAGCTGAAATTGTATTGGAGGTGACAATTGGAGAAAAATATCAACTCACATCATTACAATTGTGTTATGAAGATTTGTTTTGTATTTTTATTATATATATATAAACATATTAAACAGTAATATTTTGATATAATTTTCTCCCGAATAGCTTAACTACAGTCATTAATAAAAGCAGGCTAGAACAGCTGATACAAATATAAACAAACATCCTCCATATTGGTATGTACGTGAAAATCAGAAAAAAAAAAGCTTAATTTCTGACTGCTTATGGTACATCTGTATCCTTTCCTAATCTTAGATCCAATGTAGCCTTACTGGTAAACAATCTTCCATCAGCACAATAAGTAGCACCACTGATAATCCAACCACTATACAAACTACAATTGATTATTCATTTAATTGCTGCAAAAATAAATCATTTTGAGTTTCTTTTCAAGGCTAACCTGTCTAAGGAACTGAAATAGGAGAGTTGAAAACAATATTTTTGAAAGATATTTTCAATTCAAGCTGCTTTGATTCTGCAAAAATGTTCTTGCTGTTGAAAAAAATTGGCATAAACAACGAGTTTCATGCTACACGGTTTGTACTACTATGGGAGAAAAAAAAATTTGAAGAAAATTTAAGGATCTATCAAATACCACTGCATCAAAAATTTAATATACTCAACTGCATAATTTTAAGTAGAACATACCATACCCGGTTACAGTATTTCTGGAACAATAATAAAAACTGAAAATATTTACTTATGATTGCTTTTGACTTCACATAGCAGGTGTTTATTTTTGACAATTGTTTTTCTAATCACATTGAACTTGATAAAGTTAACTCAATAGTGAAAGACTACAGGTGCTTCAGATGCAGCAATGCCTGTATACAAATGGGCCTTCTTTCATTTCAAGTACCAACTTTGGCAACAATCCAAAATCTTTTTCCTTTTAATGTAATAGTTAATAAAAGTGAAGAACTTTCGGGGACCATAGCAGAATATAAGTAATTTTACGGGCCCTTGAATATCAATTAGGAAATTAAGGACTGTTAAGGTATTTTAAGGAACGTACACACCCTTTCCGATGTAACTTGATAATCGGCAACCACATTCAGTAATGATATTGGTACACCCCCACAAAACACATGGCAAGCAAACGTCTGCACACAGTATTCTGTAAGACCGTGTTTACCCGAATAGAACAACATGCTCCATTAAAATTTACACATACATACAAATATTTAGGATTTTATTATAATTGCCACCTGAAATTAGCAAAGTTGATTTTTTCTTATGTAGTACCATTAAGAAACATTCAACTGTTAACAGAATGTTAACATTTTACCTACACAAACTCTTATTTTAATATTCTTAACTTGCTTGAAATGCTACAATACCTTAGCTTTAATATTCAAATTGTTTGTTTTATTTACTTTTCACAAACTACACAGATATATGTATTTAAATGTACTGCTTCCCTAATTTGAATCAAACTGAAAATATATTATCTTTTAACTAATCAAAAATGAAATCATGTAGTCAAGTAAATACGATTAAGTAACCCTGCACAGCCCATAATATATACAACACAACTTACCACAACCACATATTGAAAACACAAGTTTGAAATACAATATGCGGATGAAAAAATAGTAAATACTACATACTACAACATAAGGCTACTTGCAAAATTTTGCATTTTGTAAAAAGTGCACATACATGCTGACTTTAGGTACCAATGCGAAAAATAACTGCAAGAATTACTATTATTATAAATTATTATTATTCTTTAGAAAACAGACCAAATATTTAAACTGAACTTTTTTTTTTAAATTTTAAAATAATTAATTTCAGTCTTTAAATATATTTATTTCACACAAAATATGGTAGAGGCATCAGGCAAAATTTGTTTGATTGTGATGGTAGTGTGAATGTTATATTAATATCTTTTCAAATTTATTTATGCTTAGGTCTATTTTTTTCCCAATCTATATCAATATATTTACAGGATTTAAAATAATTCCAGACAGGTATATTTAAAAATGAACAGTTTGTACCCAAGTGATTTGAAGCCCAATCAAAATCTCAGAGGTTCCATTGCCTTAGTTTCTGCATATGAACATGCGATGTAAAACAATATAAAAAAAACCCAATAGACTACAAGGCCAAGTCTATAAACCATGCCAGGAATGCAACGACACAACCAACAAAAGAAAACCATGGTCATTTATAAACCACGAAAGCCTGAAGACGTTATGAATCCTAGAACTTGAAATTGTTGAACATGAGAAAAAAAAAAAAAAAAAAAAAATTCTTCCCCACATTTCTTTTGAAAATTCATGTTCATCACTAAAACATATGAAATTTTGAACAATTTTATTTGTAAAGGGTATTTTCTTTCACTAAGCAAAAGTTTAACAAGTGAAAATGTGATACATACAATAAAACAAAAGTGTGTGCGTGGATTCCATGCATGACAGAAGTGAAACCTTCTTGCTTGTTAGGTACAGGGAGATAAATTATTAGTATTTATTTATAGAACAAGGGATAATAATTGAGAATAGTAAGGATGCGTATATCATAAAAAAAAAACTTAGGTGTAGAGAAACACAAGCAGCGTTACGAGAATTCCGCAGCATCACTGCCGCCTCCCCTTCCAACCGTTACAACTAGCATACAGAATGCTATGCTCCGTACCTATCCCCCCCATTCGACCGCTAGTGCACGCATTGTTGGAGCGGCGTCGCCGCTGATGCACTTTCCTCCTCTACTGATTCCCCCACAATGTACCTATGTGCGACTGGAGTTTTCGTTATGATTGAAAATTGTAGCCCTTCCAGCAAAGAAGTTTCACTACACAACAAAAATTGTGCCTTCTATATACACTTCATGTGTCTTTATTAGAAGTTTTTTGTACACTTCAGAAATAAGGAAGGCAGAAAGGCAAGCTGAAACGCAAGAAATTCAAAGCTGGCCCAATGCGCGGTTCGTAAACCGGGTGGGTCTAAGCCTTGCAGCGACCACGTGGGCGTGACACAGTAAGCGCTAGGCGGGACCCACCCGCGGACGGAGACGTGCCCTGGGGCTTCAGCTGCTCCTCGGAGGCGTGGGCGATGGCGCTGGACACCAGGTTCTTGAGGCTGGGCGACACGGCGCTGGGCGGGGGCGGCACGGCGCCCGGGGCGGAGCCCAGCAGGCTGGCGATGGTCGGCGAGGCCCCCCTCTGGGCCGTGATCGCCGAGTGGAGTATGGACGCCTGGCACGGCACACACGCACATCTCTCTCTCGGACCCAGCCGTTCGACAGGCTGTCTGCAAATACTACCTAGACCTACTTAGCAAACCAGTTATCACGACTTTTTTTTAAAACCATTATTAAAATTTCCTGACAAAAGTTTTTACATCACATCAAATTACTTTATATTAGAGACAATATTCCATGGTTTTATTTTAGTCCAATTTTGTTTTTATTTTTATAAATGCTGTTTTGTAATACTAACTCCACAATGTAATGTTAATATAATTTCCACTGGACAATCTCCAAATATTTATATTTAATATAATGTATACTTAATGAATTGACGTGAGTTGTGAAGCGAGAATGAGTCACTGTTGCATGGTGTAAACGTGTATGTCTCTAGTTAAAAAAAAATGAAAGGGCCTGACATAAAAGCAATACTTCATTATTTCGAAACATACACAGTTAACAGCAGAATGGCTACGGTTCAGAAAGTAAAAAATTCCGCAATCTGGAATGTTCCTGACAAGTTGAAAACAAGCATACAATCAACAGTTTGCAACCACTACAGAAATGACCCAAAAAATTGAAGAGACTACTTAGTTAATTAGTATATATATAATTTTTTGTTTTTATAACTAGTAACATGAAATATTTATTGCCATTGAAAAAAAACCACGTACAGTACCTAATTTCTTAAATAATGAATTTAAAACTCTCATAAAATAAAAAAAATCCCCACACCAATCCATTTTCATTTGAAATTTATTTTTTGAAATTTTTTTTTTCCCTTAAAATATTGAATCATTAGAACACTAAGGATTTGATGATATTTGAAGATTTGATCGGCACATCCATAATTTAAAGTCGATATTGATATCGAAGTGTATTTTAGAATTTGTATGAAAATTAAAATCAAATTTAAAAAAAGAAAAATGTTCACACAGTTATGAAAATCACACCAAGCTTTGCAAGCGTCTACAGAGAGAGAGAGAGAGATAGAGGGAAAAACGCCTCACCTGGGACGACGGGGCAGGCGACGGGCTCTTCAGCAGGCTGGTGAGGAGCGGGGAGGAGGGGGTGGGCGCGGAGCTCACCGGAGCGAGGACCCTCACCTTGGGCTGAGGGTCCACCGACTCCTCCCGCAAAACCTGCGACACAACGCCCAGGCTGTCCACAAGGGAAAAAATATTTCGTACCAACTTAGGCGAGAAAAAAGTACTAAATTATAATTTGTTATGGTTTTTTTAACAATTTAACAAGTTATTATGACATTGCAATGCTCGAACTTAAATATATCACACCACACACACGCATACATTCCATAGTTTTTTTTAAAAAAATAATTACGCTTAATAATAAAACATATCGGAGTTACAATAATATCATTATATTAAAGAAAAATGTACTAGATCTGTACTAAACCACTAAAAAAGTTATAAAAGTACTAGATCTAGTACGAAAGTACCAACTGTTGTCACCCTGCACACGCCCGGCACCGCTCCACAATAACCACACGCAGAGACAAGACTGCACGGTTTGAATTCCAGCTCAATCTCATTTTCAAAGCAGACTATTTCGGCGTTACTGCTTTCAGCATTTATCAGTGATAGGTCAAATCCTGATTTTCTCGAATCAGAATCTGGTATTTGAATCCCAGAGAGCACCTCTAATACACCCCTCTTGGGTCAAAAATAAAATAATGTACAATAGATGAAAAATATTAATTATGGTGTTGAAACATTCTACCCTTTAGATGGTTTGTTTCACAAATTAAGTTTCCAGAATCAATACATATTGTAATGTTATTTATATAGTTACATGTTAAAAGTGCAATATATTGGGGAATAGTAACAGGATAGGTATGAGGAAAAAAATTGGCCTAGTAAACTTCACAGGTTATCAGTTTTGAACTTTTGACGTGACGTCTAATAAATCGATGAACGCCGGCTGCACGCATGAAAAGGGATGACTCATTGTCCCGTTACGCTCATTGTACGCTTGTGCCGCATGTATCTCTCTTCCACTCGATTGGAACAACCATCAATTTGACTTTTTCGAGGCACATTAAACTTGAAACACTCCCATTCGTTTCCTACTTTTCCTATCATCGTCCTATCCTTATCAGAATAACACAGATTGGAAGAAGTTAAATTACAAACATGTATAAAGTTATAGTTAAAATAATCTGTTAGTTAAAGTAATAAACATATTTGAACTAATGAGTGCAAATAAAAGTAAATAAATCAATTAAATTGTAGATTTCATTTCACTCCTTCTTTGTATCCATACGAAATAGTGATAATTCAATAAAAGAATGATTCAATTTTATTCATAAAGGTATGCAATCATTTCATCAATGTTTTGTTATGACGTCACGTTAAACTATCGTCCGTAAACCAACTTTACAGACCAATTTTTTAATCTACTTTGAATCTTTTTCCTTAAATTTCGAATCCTTTAAATACCGAATTTAATCACGTATGGGTCGCATATTTAATGCCAATTTTTAGTGTAAAAAATGTAATGCAACCCACATGTGAATTTTGGGTGCCGCGTGGACTTACGTCCATCCTGAGGAGGTCCGGAGGGAGGGGGCTGTCAACGGTGGTGCTGTCTGGCTCGCTGCTGGGGCTGGACGGACTGCTGTTGCGTCGCCTGCCCGCTCGCTGGGCCTTCCGGCGCCTCTGGAGGCTCTGCACTGCAATGCCACAGCCCGGCCCGATTCACACACCACGGACCAGTGACTAGAGCAGTGGTTCCACGTCGCCCGGCCCGTTTCACACACCACGGACCAGTGACTAGAGCAGTGGGTCCATGTCGCCCGGCCTCACACACCACGGACCAGTGACTAGAGCAGTGGGTCCATATCGCCCGGCCCATTTCACTCACCACGGACCAGTGACTAGAGCAGTGGGTCTATATCGCCCGGCCCATTTCACACACCACGGACCAGTGACTAGAGCAGTGGTTCCACGTCGCCCGGCCCGTTTCACACACCACGGACCAGTGACTAGAGCAGTGGGTCCATGTCGCCCGGCCTCACACACCACGGACCAGTGACTAGAGCAGTGGTTCCACGTCGCCCGGCCCGTTTCACACACCACGGACCAGTGACTAGAGCATTGGGTCCATGTCACCCGGCCCGATTCACACACCACCGACCAGTGACTAGAGCAGTGGGTCCATATCGCCCGGCCCATTTCACTCACCACGGACCAGTGACTAGAGCAGTGGGTCTATATCGCCCGGCCCATTTCACACACCACGGACCAGTGACTAGAGCAGTGGTTCCACGTCGCCCGGCCCGTTCCACACACCACGGACCAGTGACTAGAGCAGTGGGTCCATGTCGCCCGGCCTCACACACCACGGACCAGTGACTAGAGCAGTGGTTCCACGTCGCCCGGCCCGTTTCACACACCACGGACCAGTGACTAGAGCAGTGGGTCCATGTCGCCCGGCCCGTTTCACACACAACGGACCAGTGACTAGAGCAGTGGGTCCATATCGCCCGGCCCGTTTCACACACAACGGACCAGTGACTAGAGCAGTGGGTCCATGTCGCCCGGCCCGTTTCACACACCACGGACCAGTGACTAGAGCAGTGGGTCCATGTCGCCCGGCCTCACACACCACGGACCAGTGACTAGAGCAGTGGGTCCATATCGCCCGGTACATTTCACTCACCACGGACCAGTGACTAGAGCAGTGGGTCTATATCGCCCGGCCCATTTCACACACCACGGACCAGTGACTAGAGCAGTGGGTCCATATCGCCCGGCGCGTTTCACACACCACGGACCAGTGACTAGAGCAGTGGGTCTATATCGCCCGGCCCATTTCACACACCACGGACCAGTGACTAGAGCAGTGGTTCCACGTCGCCCGGCCCGTTTCACACACCACGGACCAGTGACTAGAGCAGTAGTTCCATATCGCCTGGCCCGTTTCACACACCACGGACCAGTGACTAGAGCAGTGGGTCCATGTCGCCCGGCCTCACACACCACGGACCAGTGACTAGAGCAGTAGTTCCACGTCGCCCGGCCCGTTTCACACACCACGGACCAGTGACTAGAGCAGTGGGTCCATGTCGTCCGGCCTCACACACCACAGACCAGTGACTAGAGCAGTGGGTCCATGTCGCCCGGCCCGTTTCACACACCACGGACCAGTGACTAGAGCAGTGGGTCCATGTCGCCCGGCCCGTATCACACACCACGGACCAGTGACTAGAGCAGTAGTTCCATATCGCCTGGCCCGTTTCACACACCACGGACCAGTGACTAGAGCAGTAGTTCCATATCGCCTGGCCCGTTTCACACACCACGGACCAGTGACTAGAGCAGTGGGTCCATGTCGTCCGGCCTCACACACCACGGACCAGTGACTAGAGCAGTGGGTCCATATCGCCCGGCCCGTTTCACACACCACGGACCAGTGACTAGAGCAGTGGGTCCATGTCGCCCGGCCCGTTTCACATACCACGGACCAGTGACTAGAGCAGTGGGTCCATGTCGCCCGGCCCGTATCACACACCACGGACCAGTGACTAGAGCGTGGGTCCATGTCGCCCGGCCCATTTCACACACCATGGACCAGTGACTAGAGCAGTGGGTCCATATCGCCCGGCCCATTTCACTCACCATGGACCAGTGACTAGAGCAGTGGGTCCATGTTACCCGGCCCGATTCACACACCACGGACCAGTGACTAGAGCAGTGGGTCCATATCGCCCGGCCCGTTTCACACACCACGGACCAGTGACTAGAGCAGTGGGTCCATATCGCCCGGCCCGTTTCACACACCACGGACCAGTGACTAGAGCAGTGGGTCCATGTCGCCCGGCCCGTTTCACACACCACGGACCAGTGACTAGAGCAGTGGGTCCATATCGCCCGGCCCTTTTCACACACAACGGACCAGTGACTAGAGCAGTGGGTCCATGTCGCCCGGCCTTTTTCACACACAACGGACCAGTGACTAGAGCAGTGGGTCCATGTCGCCCGGCCAGTGACTAGAGCAGTGGGTCCATGTCGCCCGGCCCATTTCACACACCACGGACCAGTGACTAGAGCAGTGGGACCATAAAGCCCGGCGCGTTTCACACATCACGGACCAGTGACTAGAGCAGTAGTTCCACGTCGCCCGGCCCGTTTCACACACCACCGACCAGTGACTAGAGCAGTGGGTCCATATCGCCCGGCCCGTTTCACACACCACGTACCAGTGACTAGAGCAGTGGGTCCATGTCGCCCGGCCCGTTTCACACACAACGGACCAGTGACTAGAGCAGTGGGTCCATGTCGCCCGGCCCATTTCACACACCACGGACCAGTGACTAGAGCAGTGGGTCCATGTCGCCCGGCCCGTTTCACACACCACGGACCAGTGACTAGAGCAGTGGGTCCATGTCGCCTGGCCTGTTTCACACACAACGGACCGGTGACTAGAGCAGTGGGTCCATGTCGCCCGGCCCGTTTCATACACAACGGACCAGTGACTAGAGCAGTGGGTCCATGTCGCCCGGCCCGTTTCACATACCACGGACCAGTGACTAGAGCAGTGGGTCCATGTCGCCCGGCCCGTTTCACACACCACGGACCAGTGACTAGAGCAGTGGGTCCATTTCGCCCGGCCCGTTTCACACACAACGGACCAGTGACTAGAGCAGTGGGTACATGTCGCCCGGCCCATTTCACACACCACGGACCAGTAACTAGAGCAGTGGGTCTATATCGCCCGGCCCATTTCACACACCACGGACCAGTGACTAGAGCAGTGGGTCCATTTCGCCCGGCCCGTTTCACACACCACGGACCAGTGACTAGAGCAGTGGGTCTTTGTCGCCTGGCCCGTTTCACACACAACGGACCAGTGACTAGAGCAGTGGGTCCATGTCGCCCGGCCCGTTTCACACACAACGGACCAGTGACTAGAGCAGTGGGTCCATGTCGCCCGGCCCATTTCACACACCACGGACCAGTGACTAGAGCAGTGGGTCCATGTCGCCCGGCCCGTTTCACACACCACGGACCAGTGACTAGAGCAGTGGGTCCATGTCGCCCGGCCCGTTTCACACACCACGGACCAGTGACTAGAGCAGTGGGTCCATATTGCCTGGCCCGTTTCACACACCACGGACCAGTGACTAGAGCAGTGGTTCCATGTCGCCCGGCCCGTTTCACACACCACGGACCAGTGACTAGAGCAGTGGGTCCATATCGCCCGGCCCATTTCACTCACCACGGACCAGTGACTAGAGCAGTGGGTCCATGTCGCCCGGCCCGTATCACACACCATGGACCAGTGACTAGAGCAGTGGGTCCATGTCGCCCGGCCCGTTTCACACACCACGGACCAGTGACTAGAGCAGTGGGTCCATATCGCCTGGCCCGTTTCACACACCACGGACCAGTGACTAGAGCAGTGGTTCCATGTCGCCCGGCCCGTTTCACACACCACGGACCAGTGACTAGAGCAGTGGGTCCATGTCGCCCGGCCCGTTTCACACACCACGGACCAGTGACTAGAGCAGTGGGTCCATGTCGCCCGGCCCGTTTCACACACCACGGTCCAGTGACTAGAGCAGTGGGTCCATGTCGCCCGGTCCGTTTCACACACCACGGACCAGTGACTAGAGCAGTGGTTCTATATCTCATACTGTAGGCACACCATGTATATATTTCTGTGAAATATAACAATTATTAAGTATTGTTCGAGCTAAACCTGTAGACTAAATCAAACACATAATAATGACGTAACAAAATAGAAGTAGTATATTCGTAATGAAATGGTATAACAAAGTAACTTTATTTAATTTTTGCATCCGGACACATATTTCTTTGATATTCCAGGCACACCAGGAAATTTTCTAGGGTACACCAGTAAGCCCTGGGAGACACTTTGAGAACCACTGAATTAGAGGGAAATTTTTAAGGTTTCATTTTATAAAATTTTTTATTAATAAAGGGAGTGTGTTATAAACAAATATGGCATCAAAATTATTCTTAACATTTATTTCACTAGTACCTAAACAAACACTATTTGTGCTATAAATAATTTTTGAAAGCATATGTAGGAAAATTTACTCAGAATAATAAAAATAAGTTATTAAGTGATGTAAGATTGAAGGAAAGTTGATATTTTTGTATCTATTTGGTCTATACATTTTTATACAAACTTTGTGCATTCTTCGAATGATTCTTGCAACTGGGAAGTTTGAATTTCTTGGACAACACCATTACTGGCATATAACAAAGGAATTGTTTGAAAACAAATTTTTAACTAAATAAACGACTTTCATAGACTTTCATACATTGAAATATTATGTTTTTGTGATTTGAGTTCAGTTTCATTAAAATGCTAATTAAATTCCTGATTCTGATTGAATTTCAGTGTTATATGGTTTTCATGTTATTTTGGTTTTATCAAAATTCACCATAAAATATTGTCTCTCCACTCAACTGGCTCGGACTCCTATAAATTCTCAGCAGAAATATTGTGAAGCAACCATTCCCTATTAACTTCAGACATTTAACTTAATTATATATTATGCTTTTAAAAAAGCTTCTTTTGAAAACTAAACAATAGACAATGGTCAAGATTCAAAAGCTGTTGAAAATAAGATGTTGATTTTCGGTTCCTATAGTTTACCACACAGTCCAACAAAAAAAAGCACTTATTGAACTTCACATTATGATACTCAAATGAACAGAACATAGAAGATATATTTTATTACATGATGATTAATCTTCCAGACACCATCATGCATATAGTGTAATTATCGTTTAAAACGGCACAATTTGATAAGCAATTTTGCCTAATTATTTAACTTGAAAATAAAACAAACACCATAAATATATACTAGTATTACAGGTTTCATAACTAATTATATTGTGATAGCAATAATTCAAGGCACAAAGAAATTTTTCTTATATACATATTGTAGGAAAATAATTGAACTGTGAAAAATGCAAATGCATCAAATTACTCTTTTCCTGGACTCTTCCCATCACAATTGGTGGCTTCCATTCTTGTTCTGTCTCTATCTTCCTTTGTCTTTCTTCTCGCTCTTTGAGCCACTGAGCATGCAGTTTGGCTTTATGCTCCTTTTGTTGTTTCTCCCTGGGGGAAAAAAAATAGTGCACAATGCAATTATGTATTAAATGTACCTACAGAAATGCAAAAAAACACATTGCAGATATTTCACATGTACTGTAAGTAAATTAAAACTGATTTCACTATCATTACACAACATTATTACTGTAACTTTCGCGAACATAAAATTGTCACAAAAGCACAGTGAATTAGCAAACAAAACTGCTCTAAATAGCATTTATTAACTAAATGAAACTGAAACTAAATAAAAAATAAAATAAAATATATGTATATCATATAGAAGGATTCATTTTACAATTGGCATTTCTCCAATCCGCAGCAGGTTATTTGGGGGACCCTGAGCTGAAGTAACAACTCTCATCAAAAGATGCACCGAAGGACAGACATCCAAGTAAACCCATCGCACAAGTCAGTTGCCTATGAGCAGATGGCTCTCGTAGTTATCAAGAAATTCTTTAGATTGTGAAGTCCATCCAAGAGATCGTTTGAAATGAAAATTTTTGCAGTTCATAATCTACATTTTCTGTATTTCTCAATACGTTATCACGTAGTATGAAATCCTGATCTTTTAGTGACAAAGCCAAAAAGGTAATTTGGCTTGAAGACACAGGTGTGATAACTTGAGATAAACAAACCTTATAAAATGTAATGCAGGTGAAACCAAGAGCTACAACATCACAGGCTTTTGACACTTACTCTTGAATCTCCGCCCACATGACTGGAAGCTGATCGTCTAAGTACCCACAGTTTATAAGCACAATTTCTTCTTTGTCTTTCAAATACTGCTCTTTTTCCAACTGCATAAGTCTCTTCAGTTCCTCGATGCGTTCTGAAATACAACAACTGCAATGCAATTCTGGCTCTACACTGGACAGGCATGTACTGACTTGGAGAAAACATTTACATGTATCTCTGGGAACTAAAAATGCACTAAACTTTGTGAATATTCCAATGACATATTACACTTGCTTTGGCAATCATTAAGTTCAAAGGTCAGAATAGTGTCTTGAGTAAAACTGAAACACATATTTACTTGTTATGTCCCTGAAAACATGCATGTTTCTAAAAAAAAAAAACAATTTTGTAACAGAATCATTGCTTCACAAAGACAATAAATTTTGTGTTTGTATTTTCACACCCCACTGAATGAAAGAAAGAATGAATGAATGAAGACAGAACCAGGGCTTTTAAGGGTCCCGCCTACCTAACCACACATGCAGTGTACAGAGCTTCAATAAGAAACCATGCAACTTGTAAACTGCTTAAGATATTAGAATGGGGTCTAGTCACAACAAGCATTAAAGAATTCGCTGTAGGCGGATGAGTGGTTCTGTTTGCGTATTTTGTTTATGAATTGTATTTACAGTAATGTTCAAATGGCTAGAACATATGTTTTCAGAGAAACATTTATACACAAGGAACTAATGTAATGGTTACCACCCAGGTCTCATAGTTGTAACATGCACGTCGAGAAGACTGCGCACCAGTTCAGAGGAAATACCGCCCTGGAAGCACCAGTGAGTGTCACACTCATCATCCCGCCCTGACACAAATACAGCTATGACTAGGCGAGCATCTCAGGCTAAGAGCCTGAGTTTCTGCCGAGCGCGAAAAGGAAAGAACACAGCATGCGTAGTTCCTTATGTCCTCAATACATAGCACTAGCTGTACGGTTGAGTGCTGGAGTGGTTTCGTTTTGGAAAGAAGGGGGGAGGCTTTTCCTAGAATTTCTTGTCGCCCAGCGGGGTGACTTGTTTACAAAGTGTTGGAAAAAAAGGGGATGGGGGAAGAACTCAGAGAGCAGTTATCTTTCCGCTGCGACTGTATAAACTAATCCCCTACCTATTTTACCTTCGTAAATTCCTCTATTTTGCCTTCGCTGACTAAGCTATAGCTTGATTTTAATTATTTTGTGTGAGTTAACTTAGTTGTCTAGCAGTAATAAAACTAAAAATTATTTCAGAATAAAGTAAAAAAAAAAAAAAAAATTATATAACCTTTCAATGCCACGACACCCTAGTACACGTTTGGAAATAAAATTACATAAAGCCAAAATATCACACACAAACCATCTGTAAGCTTTTTCTTGATGATCTCTCCCGGAGATTCTATTTTCGCATCTCCTTTATCAGGACCAGAACGCTTTTTGCGTCGCGGCACCTCGACTTTCTCCAACAGAGCATTGTACTGCAGGGCACAGTTACTTTCAGAAAACCAATCAGGCGGCCGGTTCGGTTCTAAAAATGGCTGCAGCAAACGGCTTACAGCTGACCTGTAAAATAGAGCAAGTTAGCAAGTCATTACTGTATGGATTTTTATTGTCCACTTTTATACACACACACACACACACACAAATACATACATACATAAACAGAAAATTGAGGTAAATATTGGCTAATATGAACAAACCAACATGAAATACAAGGAAGAAGTGGTAGAAAAACAACTGAAAATGAGAAAGTAGTAAATGCAAAACTTCCAGAGGGTCTGGTATCATTTATTAACTTCATTACTGTTATATAACTATTGTTTTTACTTCGACACTCCAGCATTTTATTTTTGTCACAATGGAACAAGGATTTTTGCCGAGTGCACTAAATGATGTGGTAAAAAAATTATTTACCAATCCTGTTCGCCTTCCTGCACGACGGCCGATGCAAGGCATAGTTTCTCCTTTATCGACCACAAGTCCATGTGAACTGCCTTCATTGCGGCACCTGCATTCAGAATTAAATTGTGCCTCTTTATATCACTCTCAGGATAGCAACACTATTAGCTGATGGCAGCTGGTAATAGTGTAGATATATGTAGCAGCTGTGACAAATTGCGTTGTAGCTGAAACACAAAGGTTGAAAGACAATCACACAAACAGTACTTACCTACCTAGTTTTAAGATTTACAAAAAAAATACGTAAATAATAAAAAAACACAATAATTTTTTTCCAAAACAGGTCAACTTTAAAAGCTTTTGATACAAAAATAGAATTGTAAGGAAAAAATACATAAAATATAGCAATTAACTACATAATCAAAATAAAATGTTGAGTCAGAATACCATAGAGTATTGTTGAGACATTATTATCATTAGAAACAGTTATCCTGGCTATCAAAGGCCAAATAAAAAACAAGCAAATATGTAACCTGTCAACAATGCAAGAGCAATTTCAGGGCCAAGGATATCAGGATATAATCTAACTCCCCTAAAAAATTCTGCAAAATGGAGATATATTTTCGTTTTCTTGTCACACTTAAAATAACTAAGGTAATTTTTTACTTTAGTGGTGCCACCAGAAAATATCAAACACCAGAAATTAATTAATAATATCTATACTTACAATATTTAGGAAATAGATCCATTTAGATTGTGGGGTGAAAACCAAATGAGACAAATAATAAAAAATACAGTAAAATATGGTTTAGTTATGTCAGCTACAGTAATTACATATTACTTATTCAATATGTATTAAAAAGTTTTATTTTTAATGCAGGTAGCTCAATCAATCCAAAAACATTTCATTTTGCAACCATCAGTAACAAGTGTGATAACCTAACCTCATACACTAAGAACCATAAGACAAGTATAGAAATGAGACAAATGATAACAAAGGTGAAAGGTTGGTTAAGTTAGGACAGTTACATTTATTACATTCAACTAAGGCCGGAATCATAATAGCCCATCAGCCGCCGAGCGATTTAGAACATTCCACTCATCAGTCATGATATTTTTCCATTCAAATGGTGCCAACTATTGAGAATTAAATTCAATCAATTAATTCACTCTAGTATTTATTTGAACATGTTAACAGCTACTTGTACAATGTATAATTAATTAGTTGATTCTGACAATTTTTGTTTGAAATAAAAGCTTTACAATGTAGTCAAAAGTCGGTTAAAAATAGTTATGGAAGCAGCTAAATAATTAAACAAAGATCAAAATCTTTTATTATAAAAAAGAATTGGCCTGAAAAAACCTTGGAGAGTATAATATTTTGTCCATGGTTGCAGATATCCCCCCCCCCCCCCCAAAAAAAAAAAAGCCTTTTCTTTTGATGTGGATCCACTTGCACTTGCAAAATCGTAGTTATGAAATGGGAACGATAAACATTATCCCTAGAGCCCCTCATTCCACTTGGAATCCTACAAAATTTTGCACATGACTTCATCCATCTCTCAAACTTACAAAGTTACCAAACTTTAGACAGATGGACAGATTAATTTTTTCAAGCCATCAGTAAAAGTTCCATATCACATATTCAAATTCATCTCTTGATCCTGATGGCATGATCCCTTCCCTTATATAGTGATCCTGTGGTACATATTTATTTATGTTTTAATTTATTATGTTGACAGATCTTGACCAAATGAAGGTTCAACAATCACAATAGAAACAAATAATGTCATGTATCTAAGTTTATTCCTTAATTTTGATGGTATCATCCTATACACATAGATACTGTGATATAAAATTAATTAAGATCTTAAGTTTGATACCAAAATAAAAATTTCCACAAGAATTGACTTGATAGGTTGATATTTTGTTATTCATTTTTTTTTGTAATGTCCAGGATCTTCTGACGTACTAAATTAAAACAGTCAGCAACATGTACCACAAGTTCAATATATAAAGGTTTATGCCATCGGGATGAAGGGAAGAATTTGTATACATGATACGGAACAATTACTCAGGATCTTTCGACATACTAAATTAAAACCGAAAGCCTTATACACCACAGGATCAATATATACAGGATCATACACTTGGATACTTGATAGAAAAAAATACCCACAAAAATAACATTTTCGGATCAGCACGACTTTTCAAAATCATCGAAAATACCATGCGCAGATGCAATAAAAATTTACGATTGGCAGTCTTAAAATATCCTTCGCGATATGAAAACCTGGCTACACCCCATGCAAGTGTAGCTATTTGTTTTCATTATTGCATTGCATCGAAGACCGTAATTACATCGTAACAAGTCTTTTCTAAAGAGGGTGAATGTTCTTCAACACCTGTCCAAAATCATAATTAGTTGTGGAAAAATTAATTAAAGACGTAATATAAGACCAATACATGAGAAGCCTAATAAATAAAGAAACATAACATTCGTGATTTCTACCTGTTGTTACCAAATAAATGTAGCTTTTAACTTTACATCTTCTTTATTGTCTATAAAAACTAATAAAATTGTCAATACCTACATAAACAAACAATATTTGTTTTCTCTTTCTCTCTCTCTTTTTTCGTACATGTATGCCAACCACGGTCTTAGAAAGTTCTAAGGCCGTGATGCCAACCATGAAATGACCACGTTCCGATATTTTATAATAATACCCACCAATTTCACTTCTTTGTGAACGACACGTAATGATAACAAAAAATTGCCCATTTAAAAGTTGTCTGTATTAAATATATTTTTTCAAAAATAAAGACTCATAATAAGTAACATGAGTCAGTTTATGCTACTGTACAGCAAAACAATATACAATAACATTTGGATAAAAAAAAGAACTAATCAAAATTACATTTTATTCGTAATTTTTCATTCTTCTCTGTGATGCACAAAGAAAAAAATTATTTTGACGTCGTACCTCCTATGGTTACTAAGCCCGGTCCCTAAACCGCTAATATCCATCCCCGCTGGTGGCACACACCCTTGTAGGGCCCGTGGATGACGGTAGGGAGGGCCCAGTGAATGTAAGGAAGTATTTATAATTTTAATCTGGTTGAAAAACTCCAAATAGAAAAGTGCACTGTAAGGATGTGCGTGGCCCCTTCAGGGCATTATAGTAAATCAACACTAGTTATTTGTGGGTACCACCTTCATTGTTATTTTATGGGGGAAGTATAAGTATGTACCTAATATTCAGTGGAATAATCCAAGTGACGAACATGCTTCCATTTGGCTCTAGCAGCCAATAATTATTCACAAACATAAATAATCATGTAAACCATAATACCTGTTAAATTGATTTTCAATGCCATTTAATTATAAAAGAATGCTGTAGGACTCTTATAGTCTACGTAAGAATAGTCAAGATTTGTTTGCATGAAATTGGCGCGAGAGGATGCTCCCGCCCATCTCGTGGCCCTTCACCGTCTCCGGCATTATGCATCCAACCGCGGTCAGTAGCGCATGAGGTTTGTGCCGCGGGAGAGACCTCGGTGTTGCAACTTAGATCTAGTTATTATGTTCAGTGAGTAATTAAGCGGGAGCCTTGGTCTACACTAACCATCGTGGCTCCGGCTGCAGCTCAACTGCCGGGTGACCCTCCTGCGCGCAGTTTGCTTAGATACTTATTCTGGCGGATCGGCACCCCACCAGGGCGTGTGTGTGGCCGAGCGTACGTGTCAGTTTCACCCATAACATGTCCTGGTTTGTGAACCAGTGATAAAAGAGTGTTAAGTGCAACCTAATCTTTGCGCATGGGTTATAACCGACAAAAGACATCTCTGAATAAGGTGCTTGTACGTTGTGTACTGCCCATATTTTAGCCTATATGTGTATGCACGCGATAAACAAAAAAAAATAATGCACAGAAAGTTTTTTATAATGTCTAGGTTTGACATGTACGTTTATCAATTCCGTTTCACAGTCAAGAATTTTCAAGCACAAGAGGGTCCCCTCAGAAAGGGGCTTTTTAATTCCAGGTGGGGCTGGCCCTTCTGCCCATCCCCCCCCTCCTCATGATGTACATCCAAGCTTCAGGAGAATTCAGACACGGCCCTACCATTCTCCATTCATTTGGAATAAGTGTTCTTATATTTATTTAAATTTGTTTTAGTTTTGAATTTGTTTTATGAAATATGAAATGCTATTATAAAGTTTAAAGCCACTGCAGAAACACTCGCTGGTGTGTATTTTGGGGTTTGTTCTGGTTTGATAATGAAAGCAATCGAAATTTATTGCAATTTTTCTGGTTGTTTTGTTATATAAAATGGATATAAACATAAAAATAAAATAAATGGGTTGGATCTTTATTGATTTAAACAGTTCTCTGAAGTGACTCTGTGGTGTTTGTTCATTAAAATCCTTACTGTTAATTTTTTTTCTGTTTAAGTTGGATTTGTTTAGAACTCAAAAATATATGCCTTAGCTAAAAGCAGAGTGAATAAAAATTTCTGTTCGCATGCCATTGTACTGGCTTAATTTTGCCAGCCTTGAAATCATGAAAATAATAGTAATAAATATTTTTCTCTAGTTAGGTAGATTTCAAAGAAAGACAACCTATTTCAGCTGTTACATTGTGCGTCTTCCGAAAAAGTGTCACATTTTTTTTTTCGTTTCATGATCCATTGACCCCGAAATTATCGTCATTACGGCATAATTTTGCACGAATCAATTACAAACTGATACATGAAATAAAGTATTGGGAAATCTCGGCCGACCATCATACTTTACTCTCATTAGCTGTTGTGAAATGTGTTCGTAAAATAAATAAAAAAAAAGTTCATTTCCCTCTCATGCACACGACCGTTAAGTGCGTTACTGTGAATAATTAGGTTCGAAAAATTGGCGACCAAATCTTGTGCACACGACGTACTGTTTCTGCTAATTTTTTTGAAGTGAAACTTCTTTGCTGAGGGAGCTAAAATTTTGGAGCGTTACGAAAATCAGATCACATGAGGGGAATATTTAGGTACGTGGGGGGGGGGGGGGGGGAAACATGTAGAGGAGGAGACGGCAGGGGAGAGGTAGAAATGACGCATCATACTTGCATACTTGTACATTTGCATACTTGTACACATGCACACTTGCACATATGCACACTTGCATTCCGTGGGAGGAACTGGTAAGAAAAATTTCGCATCACAGACAAACACAGCGGGCTGAAATCATCGAGACAGTTGCGACAAGAACAGTAAACACAGACAAACAACAGTCTTGGGCAACACAACGACAAACAGAGGAACCCGGACGATGAGTCAAAAATAATTTGGACAAACACAATGACAATACAACAACGCACACTTAAACCCCAAATCTCTTATTTGATCACTGAATGATGTGGTATATTGAATAGTTTAAATATGTTACATACCGAAAGACACCATTTTTTTTAAAAAAATATTTTGGTGTTATCAAATTTATATAGTTTGATTTTTTAAAATTTGGTTTCATTAAAGTATAGTTTATGGTATTATGGAATGCCAGAAGTTAATGCACACTTGCATTTTTGCCTACTTGCAAAACTGTATACTGCACACTTGCACATATGCACACTTGCATTTTTGCCCACTTGCACAATTTATTGTATACTGCACACTTGCAAAAGACACTCTCGCATACTTGTACTCTTGCATTCTTGCACACTTGAATGATTGCGCACTATCATACTTTACATTTGCACACTTTACACCCGTACACTCGCCTAGTGTGCATGCTTGCATATTTGTATACTTCTACACTTTCAGACTTGCGCAATAGCATATTGTAGCACTCCCATACGTGAACATAATTTTTTTTTTGATCTGCGACCTCAACCAAAGAGAATTAATTGTGTTTCCTATAACTAATAATCAAGGGCGTCGTCAGCCGATGGCCAGCCGATGGCCTGGGGGGGGGGGGGGGGGGGGGGGGGCGGCAAGTTGTGGGAAAAGTATGTATTTTTTTTGCATTTGGCTACATTTTTTTGAATCTCTAGGGCTCTAGGAGGAGGAAACTGCCCCCCCCCCCCCCCCCCCCGTACCACTCTGGCGACACCCTTGCTAATAATATAATAAACAAGAAGTTTCACTTCCATCGAGCGTGGACTCCACGCACGCACATACATATATATATATATATATTTTTTAAACTGAGCACCTAGCTTTAGTGTATGGCGAGGCGGAAGGAAGACGTTTTCCTCGGAAGGGGATAAAGGTGACTTCAACACCCGAAGAGCTGCTGCGACGACCCCTATTGCACGTCAAGCCGCCGCTCTCCCGGGCACCGCGTGGCCGGCTAATTGCCATGCTAATCAACCCTCTCTCGGACGCAGCAGAAGTTTGTGAAGGACCCCTCCCCCCTCCCCGCGCCCTCCTTGGGCCTGCACACCTGGGAAGACAAGTAGGGAGGGTATCTGAAATGCAGATGGCAGGGACGGGAAATTGGTTGGCTCCCTGGAGTCGCGCGAAAATCCCGTCGTGTTCTCAGCGTGGAATTATCACACAAATCAGCCGCCGTAGGTTATAGTCGGTGCCAGGTAACGTTGTCTCAAATTTGACAGCTCTTGAAAAATAGAACATTTGATAAGTGTCATATTTTAGTAAATTTAAACGACACTAGGTGTCTCGAAGTAGGCAGATCAAAAGCACGTACCTATAAATATCCATTAAATAAAAAAAATGTATCCTTCATTTTTAGTTAAAAAAAACATAATGTGAAAACGTGATATTTAATTACAATTTTTGGAAACTGTACACTGTAAGTGAGGTTATTAAAAAAATAATGTGCATACGTATATGTACAGCTCTAATAAAGAAAATGTCAGTAGTATAATCATGGGGAGTCTGCCGCAGTATTCAGTCGAGTGCAGGGTGCGGGTGAATGACTGGCCGCCATCTTGAAAATCGTCAACCTTGACCTCAATCGTTGATCACTTCCTTTTACTTTGGCCTTGAAAGTAATACGATACTTTGAATGAAATGGAACACTTCGAGAGATGAAATTTTTACATATAAATTAAAAAAAATTAGGTTAATATTTTAAATAAAATCATTTTATATTGAAGCGTTAGGATCGCCGCTTCTTTCAAACACCGCGCGTCTGCGCGGGCGGCGGCTCGTCGTCCCCTGCTTCCTTCCCCCTCCTAGTGTATGCCTGCTTGCTTCTCCCCTCTCCTCCTCCGTTCGGCGCATGCGCGCTGCGCGGCACATATGTTATAAAAGCAGACGTTTTCAATTTATTCGGTCTTGTTCTTCTAGTTCTACTTGTATCAACTAGCTCGTCTGATCTCGTTTAGTCTCTTTTGAGAGCTCGAGTAATTGTTAGCCAGCATGTAGTCAGTCAGTTAGTCTTTAACTTTGTACGACGTGCGCGACCTCGGGGGAAAGAAAATGTAAGTTGGAGTAAGGCGGTGGCCCTTGCCATAATGTAAACGTTTATTGAATTTTGTGTGTTTTGTCTAAATTCCCTTTCGATAGCCACCTGGAAAATTTCTTTTGGATTTCATGTAACTTGATTTAATTTAACTTCATTGGTTTGTAACTGTTCTCCCCTGAGTCGTCGACGTACGTAAAACGTATAGTAAATTTTCATTTTAAGATGATGTAACTTACTTTTGTAACGCACGTAATGCGCATAAGGCAGTGGGTTTTCCCTGCATTTTGGCAATCTAGTAATTTGGCAGTTTCAAATGCGTCTACCTTGCGACGCCCTCTTTCGAGGCCCCTTAATGGGACCGCGCATGTTTTGTACTACGTTTCGCCGGCGTAAAATCTAACCTTTTGTAGCCTTGATAATGGCTCGTTAACTTTTGCTGTGTGTGTCAAACTCTTGTTACGTAATGATCACCTTGTTATTTATTTTTGTTAAGTTTTATTAAACCTTTATTATTGTTTAAAAATTGTTGTTGTGTTACAAATACCCGTTCGCAATCCTTGCCATGCTATGGCGTTCCACCCCGTCCTTATGCCTGTAGGCATTACAATATAATAAAAATTAAATGTGAACCAGTGGTCCACAGTTCGAGAAACAGCGAGAGTAAACGTGAAATATTGGTGTGAAAATTAAAAACATTCTTACAATAATAAAGAGTTCACATTACCGACCATATCACATGATGAAACAACCAAAGTGAAAATTTTCAAAAAATACTTGAATTCTTAAGAGGCCACTCCAGTGTTTCAGGGGCACTACGCAACCCGCGTTAACCTCATAAGATTCAATGCTATTTTCATTTTGCTTATAACTTATTAACTAATATAGATTTCGAAATGATGCTTGCTTGATATGTAAGACAACGATGCTCTTATCAAAACCCCTTTCTTCAAAAACGTGCATAAATTATGGTTCAAACCTAGACAATACACTTATGCATATTAGTAAAAATTAGAATAAAACCATAATTTATGCACGTTTTTGAAGAAAGGGGCTTTGATAAGAGCATCGTTGTCTTACATATCAAGCAAGCATCATTTCGAAATCTATATTAGTTAATAAGTTATAAGCAAAATGAAAATAGCATTGAATCTTATGAGGTTAACACGGGTTGCGTAGTGCCCCTGAAACACTGGAGTGGCCTCTTAAGGTCCTGACACTATCAAAATTTCGCCTCCAAACCCTCCAATAAAGTAATGGTCGAATAATGCTAGAGGTTTATCACAACACCGAAAACGTCACTGACGTAGCCATGCTTGTTTCGCAAGTTCGATGGCTTAAGTTTCCATACAAAATATTTTGTATGGTTATAGGACTGGTTCTAAAATATGTTTGAATGTCTGATGAAATCAACCAATCAGAATCGTGCCAAGCGAAAACGGAAATGCAAGCTTTTCCGTCACGACTAATCTCTGAAACGGCGAATAACACATGGGAGGTCAAAGAGGTTATAAAGGTAAAATAATGTTAGTGTGGATGTTGCATGTAACGAAATTTATCTGGAAAAGCGAATCTTGTGTCTGTATCTTTAAAAGATATTCATTTTAATATGCAGTGATTGTTAATGTGGTCATAAATTACAATTGTTTTACAAGTTAAGGCTAGGCATAAGGATCGAAATTTTTCATCCACCTCTGTAATTTTCAAATACTAATAAACTAAAAATAAAACAAAATTTCATTAGTACAATAATAAACTTTGATAGTGTGAAAGAATTGAAAACTTAACCCGTATCACATTGTTTGATGGAGTAAATGGGTAGACATTTATTTATTAAATTTTTCTCCCTTCAAACTTTGTTTTCAAACACACATGTAGACGAAAATTAGACAAGTGCGACATAAAATATTGTAATACAGTATTTGGTGACAATGCCTTAACGAAAATTCAAATTTTTCGACGCGTAATATAGGTGCCTTTACTTAAATACTTTCGCGCGACAGGATCTGCACGTAGAACATTTCGCATTCGCATGTGGGACATGTGATTATTCCAAGACCACCGCAGGACTGCCGAGAGAGTAACGAATCTTAACCCAAGCAGAACAAGGCTAGTTCTTCTCTCTCTTTCATAAGCGTCTCAATTTGCAGTCCGGATTGTTCCGCCCCGAATCACATTTTCTCTTCACATCTCCTCTTGGGATTAAAAATTTCCGAATGCTATGGTTTGCCTGGTTTACTTTTATCGCAGGGCCTTTTCGGCGAGATAACTGTCCTTCTGAAGTAGCTTGTAATATTATACCGCAAAAGCTTACTTTTGTTTCTATCTAGAAACACTCCACGTTTTATAAGCACACCGATAGAAATGTTCACCTTACAATTACAGAAAGAAAAAAACAACCCTGATTACAAACTATCCAAGTATCTTTGAAAATCTATGGATATTTTCGGTGATTTCCGGCCACGGAGTGTAGGCACTTACTTTCAACACTGCGCCCCTGGTATTGCAACCCAGTATTGCGAAACCAAATTAATGACGGCTGAAAGGGCTACTTATACCCAAACCTGCTGGCATGGATGCTTCATATGGTCCGTCCAGCTCTTCTCCCATGGACCTTCTCTTCTAACATAGTAGTAACAATCCTTGCTTTAATTCCATCCCATTAAAATATAAATGTGAAGATTTGGATGTTTTTTCCTCAACCACGTCTTTAATACTAAAACTAATTTGGACAAATATTTGAACACAACTAGTCCATGTCCGGGATTAACACGTAGGCTCCATAAAATTACGTAATTCTACCCCTAAGCCGAAGCCAAATATTTATCTGCGCTGGTAGCAATGTTTGTTTACATTTTAAATACGTTAAAAATTTTTTTCAAGTACAATCAGCAGATATAGTGTTTTT
This sequence comes from Bacillus rossius redtenbacheri, assembly GCF_032445375.1. Taxonomy (NCBI): domain Eukaryota; kingdom Metazoa; phylum Arthropoda; class Insecta; order Phasmatodea; family Bacillidae; genus Bacillus; species Bacillus rossius. Next base: position 39,938,900 of record NC_086338.1, read on the forward strand.
TCATTACTTTGTGGTTATTTTGGGTTTATATGTAAATCCTGTCAGTGTTATGTTCTCGTGACTCAAAATTTTTTAAATTTTTTATTAATTTTTCGAAACTGTGATATTTAATTTTCATTGGTAGCATTTTTGTTATGTTTATGTGAATTGCGGACACGGCAGACGGACAGTAAAATGTTCCGCCTCCGTTTCCATGTCTTGGTAAAACAGGCCTAATGGTACTAATGCGGCTAAGAAAAAAAATTCTTTAGCACGAATTCACAAGAAATCTCTGGAAATATCAGCAACATCTTTAAAGATTGGTTAACGTGCCTCTGTTTTTACCCTGATTACGACAGAACTCAAAAAATGAAAGATCCATTTTTTTGGGGGCTACGAAGAACCCTTAGTTTATTTTAGGCGCATTCTTCTTCGAAAAATCTGTGAATTTACCGTAATTTCTAACAGTGTATAGTTTGCCTGAAAATCTCAGGGGGAGGCGGAAGAAGGGGAAGGAGTGCGATAATCATCACTCCTGAAATACACCCTACCGTTAACGATTTGTATGCAAATGAGAAATGTTCTCCAAGGCGGGTAGAAATGTTTCGTGAGAGCACTCTTTCTTTATCCAGTCCTTATTTATTCCAGTCGATGAAAAATCAGCGTTAAAAATAATGGTAGCTAATATGACTATCCAATTTGAAACACAGAATTAGCTTCGTTTGGAAAATATTAGTGAATTATTTCGTCTCACTTACTACACGAGGGAGCTTACATCCCCGTTATACCGCTACGACGACCACAAATAACCGATAGTAACAGGGAGTGTTAGCGTTGTGTGTGTGTTTTTTTTTTTGTTTAGTAGAAGGAATGTGTCATGTCACCCACCGCTAACGAAAATCAATGGACGTATACTGTGAAATTGTAAGCTAAATTCATCACTGAAGCGGGGAAACGCGAGCTCGCCGTCATAAAACCAATCGGCCCACGGAAACGTCCGCCAAGTTCCCCACGGCCCGCGGCGGAGTCTGCCGGGAGTAAAACCTGCGACCTGACTGCTCTACCGCCGTGCCCACATAACTGGAGACCGGAGGAATTATCGTTATAATGGGCAATGCTGCCAAGCATTACGAATGTATTTTTTATTTATATTTTCGTCTTATTTTTACATGCGGCAAAGTTAAGACGTGGACACCGCTTTGTATGGGTTATTTCCCCCCATGAGTTAGTTCCAAATATTGCCATGTGTTATGAAATCACATTAAAAAAATAATACAGAGAATTAAAAAAAAAAGGTTATTTAAATGGCAAAAATATATTCTTTCATGCCTTGTTCAAGGTTAGTCACGCCAGTCTCCAAATTCTGGTATCTCATGCGTAAGGGCAGGCATTTTGCGCGAAAAGATCTGAACACTTATTAGACTGCAACATGGTATACCCGCACCTGTGGTTTCTTCCTTGTGACTGGCGGCCGTCTGCGAGACAAGTCGTTGCCTTATTTTACCGAGCCACTCAGGACGCGTTTGCTTCCGCACTGAATCACTGTGATTGGTGATCTAACAATCGACATGTACCTGGAAGAAACTCGCCCAATCTCAAAACACAGACGATGCTATAGTGTTTTAACCTTCATCTAGTCTCGAAATCTTTTCGCGAAATCTGCATGCCCCTACTCATGCGGAATGTCCGCCCTGCATTTTATTCTTGCATGTGTTGCGCGCTGCATATCCCAGAGATGCCTACGGTTCATTGATCCCCGATCAGTCCCAAACACATCCATGATTCAAAGCTCGTCCGTGAAACTTAGCTGTCGGAATAATAATAGTAATATCACCATTTAGAGAGTTTTCATACATTTAAATATTTTGGAGTATTTTAAATGACTGATCTAACGGAACCAAACCTTCGTTTTAGTAACGCTCACCTAGACGTTCAAAAACCTTCCATCCCGAGAATTTTGTTAATGTAACGCTCTTAACCTAACCTCACTTTTATTTGACAGTGTAAATTTTTTTTATGTAAATGGAACAGAAACATTCATTTAAAATTACAGATGTTTGTAAATTTGTACATTTACACGAAAACAACTGTACCGCTACAAAATAATGTTCGCAGTATAATACTGGGTTCGGATTCTTAACCGGGAATTTATGCTTCGCGTTGTCCTAGTAACTCCAATAGTTAAATCCGTTCCCTGTATAGCTTTCCAGTATTAACTGCGCACATTAATAAGCACAATAATCGATTATTTTTTTCGATGGATTGAAAAAAAAAAACGAATGAAACATCAATTAAAGATAAAAATTATGCGCCAATTTTCGTGTCGAGTTGGGTGAATCTTGAGTTTCACCCTCTCCCATGGCCTGCCAATCGCAGGTGTCAAAGTGCGGAGGGGGGGGGGGGGTTGTGGGGGTTGCTGGAAAGGGGCAGGAGAGATGGTGCTGTGTAATTACCAGGCCACACAATCTCCGGCTGCGCTTCACGTGACAAGTTTGGGAGGGGGGGGGGGAGGAGGGTTCGGGGAGAGATGCGGTCTGCACCGCAAACAGTCGCCGGGGTCAGACGGTACCTCTCTCCCCCCCCCACACACACAATCACATGCACCCACCCCCTTCCCGCTACGAGGGGGTGCAGTGTCGAGTCTTTCTCACCCCCTCTCCCCATCTCCTCAAATAGTGGCTAGCGGAGGGGGGAGGGCGCATCAGCCCCACCACCATTCCCCCTACTGACACAGTGATGCCAACTGCCAGAAATTCTTTCCCCCAAAACTATTTTAAAATCCCCTAAATTCATACTAAAATCCCCTAACTTCGAACGTGATAATTTTTTAAAACCAATTTAAATGTTTATTATAATTGATTAATTAAATGGAAAAAAATATAATTACAAATTTTTTAAAAAAACTTATTTAGTTAAATGACCCGCATAATTTTTATTTTGACATTATTGAAATGACACTATTAAGTTCAGCAATCGAATCATAGACGGCGGCACGCTTCTTTTTTGTCATATTAATTTTTCTTATGACGCCAATGTCTAGCTCGTCAAGTTGGAGACCATGGGGAACAGAGACCTCCGCAGAAGTCTCGATTTTACATGAGTCAGACGAAAAAAAATTCTGAGTCAAAAATTATTCATTTCCTCCCTAAAAAAAATATACCCTCACGAATATTTCCCCTCATAAAATCATCTTTCTAAAATTTTTTCAACATTTGGCGGGGAAAAAAAACCAAGTTGGCATCACTGCTTGGCGGTTAAGACAGCCGATGTCTGGCAAATCACCGCGAGTGCGTCGCTGCGATCACGCGCTTCTCTCCTCGGCCATGAATCCAGTCACTGCTGTAGGAGGAAAGGATAAGGTCCCCTCTGGTTATAAGAAGCCCCTCACTCAAAAAGGCCCGCTTGCTCTTGCAGAATCGTGATTGTGAAACGGGGTTAATAAACGTAAACATCGAAACTATGTTTAAGGGAAACTTTTTCTGTACACATTTTTTAAAATTTTCTGGTAATTGTATGCATGCACGTGGGCAGCACACAACGTGCTGAGCGCCAAATCCAGAGACGTCTAGTGTCGGTTGAAAACCCACGCTTGTGAATCATGCAGAGTCCAGTGACGTCATCCGTGGTATTATGACAAGCTCGCGTCGAGTTGGAATCACGCCGGCCAGTCCCCACACGACCAGCTTGAAACCAGCTTGCCATTGCGAGCTCGAAAGCTTGAAGACCAGTTAGACTGCAAGCATCACAGCAATCCTATAACATTGTGGGCTAAAAACGTTGTTCAGTCCCGAATTTAAATTGTTATGACATGTTAAAGTTATTTCAATAGTTTTGACAATTGTTAAAGTTAAGTACAAAAATTAAAATTTAGAGGGGCAAACCCATATTTCAATTTTTTTTTCGTATGTTGATTGAAGAAAGAAAATTATTGTATGCTATTTGTATATTCGTGCCTGTGCGTGCGGTTGTGTTTCTGGTTATTTAAACTGAAACCCCGCCGTTATCGAACACCACGCGATATTCCGCTAATAAAAAAGTAAAAGCAACCCTTAAGTTTTTTTTTTTTAAATTTCATTCTCTTCCCACCCCTCGCTTCCGAACGTACAACTAGACTGCGGAAATGAATAATTCATGGACCGTGAGTTTGGCAACACTGCCGGGTGGTGGGGGGGAAGGGGGGGGACCACACTCTCACACAATGTTCGCAGTTCGAGGAACACGCTATTGTTTCTGCTGTGCGCCGACTCATTTGTCAGACGTCCGTCCGCCATTGTGCAAAGCGTGCAGACCTTCAAATGAAAAAAATAAAAAAAAAATATGTCAAGCCCTCCCCCAACTCAGTTCATTAAATACACTGACCCGTATTTTTTTATGGATGATGTTCGCACTCGAAGAGTCGCATAACCACAATTATTCACCAGCGGGCGGATTAATGCACCGTTTAAAGAACGGCCTACACGATCATAAATTTAATGCAGCCACCACAATTACATGTTATCCTGGATTAAACTGGCATAAATAAACATTCTACGTATGCATGAATTTAATTGTTACGGTGTTACGCATGCCATTACTTATTCAATTTGTAGTTCGGACATACGCAGTTGTTGATTACACTGTATGTCATAAGAAATCTCAATAACGGACAAGGAAGATAAATTTGCAAACACACAAAATGCTCCTGATAATCGGAGGCCAATACCATTGCACCCTTCCCTCGCAGCGTGGAGAGGACACTAAATTTTTTTTTTATAAATATTTGCCTTTGGAGTAGGTACTTATGATTTTACATGAAGAATATTAAGGCAGAATAGATTTTAGTTTCATATCTCGTTTGTGTAAAAATTTTTTATTCCATAATATACAGCTCATAATACTATAACTATGTTCAGGTAAAATGTTATTTAACTGACATGTTTACTTATTTGTCTATTGAAAATTGCATTTGAACGATATTTTATTATATTCAGGACTTACCTCATGAAGCATTAAACAGCACAGAAAATTCCGTGGAAGGACTAGGTCAAAATTTATTTCAGCACAGACGGACACAGTAGCAACAAGAATGGCAAATAAAGACAAAAAATACCGACCTTGGAAATCACAAAAAATAAGGCACCTCGCGGACAATGCAAATGTATAGGGGCATACATATTTCGCGAAAAGATTCCGAGACCAGTTGAACGTTAAAACACTGTAGCATCATCTGTGTTTCGTGATTGAGTGAGTTTTTTCCCCCCCCCGATTTATGTCGATCGTTTTATAACCAATCACAGTAACTCAGTGCGGAAGTAAACGCGTCCTGAGTGGGTTTGGTCAAATATGGCAATGACTTCTCTCGCAGACGGCCGCCAATCACAAGTAAGAACTCGTTGGTGCGGGTACACCTTTTTTCAGTCTATTTAGCGTTCAGATTTTTTTCGCGAATTTTTCTTGCCCCTACTAATGTATTTTGCTGTAACCACAAAATGTTTTAGAGGGTCGTTGTATGTGGGCCACAAAACTGTAATCTGAAGTAGGTACAGCGAAATCCCGAGGGAATGTGATTCTATACGCACTAGCCACAACCAAAAGACGACCTTCGAATGTGCGATCGTGAGGCATACACACGAAGTTGCGCCAAACCACGGATGTGTAAATCTCAGCGAAAAAAAAATTGCAGCTCTCGTAAACGTGTTTCCCGTCATCCCTGAACGAAATAAAATAGAAGGTGTGTGGAGGGGGGGATAGGGGGGAAAATACGGCTTAGAATCGAAACCTTTTGCAAAACGAAGGGGGAGGGGAACGCAAAACTAAAATAACCAACGACTTGACAAAAAAAAAATGTCTGGCAGAAACTTGGAATCATTTCACCACGTCATCATATTTCAGTTCAGAGTTTAACGTTTCTAAAGTCGCAACTAGAAAAGCTCAAGCAAAAAAATTCACACACAAAAAAAGAAGAAGAATAAATTAACTGAAAAAAAAATTGAATTATGCGGGGATTATATGATAGTGGAGCGAGCTGATTTTGTTTCTACATGAAAATACAGTAATTAATTCAGAAAAAAATTATTCCACGGCTGAGACCACGTGCATTTTTTCGCTAAAAGACTTCCAGACCAGCTGTGTGTTGGAACTTTGTGGCATTGTCCGTGTTTCGTGGATGGCCGGGTTTATCTCAGGTAGGCATACGTCTGCTGTCAGCACACCAATCATATCATCCAGCGCGGAAGCAAGTGCGTCCTGATTGGCCCGGCGAAACAGGGCAGTGGTGGACGGCCCGCCAATCACAAGGGAACAATTGCTAGCGCGGGCATACCTTGTTGCAATCTAATGAGTGATCGGATTATTTCACGAAAATCACATGCCCTTAGTTGTGGCCGACTAATTTGATAGTCTTCCTGTTCTGCGTCTCTACGCAGGATGGGGAAAAAAAACAACCTTTTTCTGTACTTTTACAAAAGCTTCCTTTGGAAAACATTTGCCAAGAAATAGTTTGTAATATGAAAGATATCGTAACTCGGTACAACACCTGACTATGGTTGTATTTACACATACGAAATACGTTTTCAAGACAGGAGTATTTATTACGAAAATTGGCGCGTAATTTAAACATTTAATTGATGTTTCATTCAAACAAAATCAATTATACCTTAGGAAAATAATAGAATATAAAAAAATGACTTTATTTTGTTGTATCATGCTTATTATTTGCGCAGATAAGCTATTCAGGGAACGGTTTACAAATAATAACTTTAACTGTTGGAGGTACTGGGGCAGCACAAAGCACAAATGCCCCGGTAAGAATCCGAACCCAGTATTACTGCGAACACTATTTTGCAGTGATACAGTTTTTTATTAATGCAAATGTACAAATATATGTAATTTAAAATTAATATTTCTGTTCCATTTGCAAAAAAAAAAAATCAGTTTAATGACATAGATTTCAGCGAGAAATTAAGCCCAGTTAAAACGCCATGATAACAGCAGAACTTCATGTACACGTAAATAGTTATCGCCTGGCCGATCGCACGAGCTGTACGAGCGCGGGGGTCGCTAAGGGCGACACTGAATCGCGCACCACACGCCTCTTCGCCTCTACGCGCCAAGCACAGGACTGGCGCGCTGTCTTGTCGACGGCTTACATACCTCTAATAGATTTCAAGTGGTAACTGCGTAATTTGAGATTGGAATGTTGAATATTCAAACTTATTGCACGTACGTATACATTTCACTTATAATACTATGTAGAAAATTTCTTACAAATAAAATGGGCCGTGAAAACATTCGTTTTTTTAGCCTATCTTAGCTGTAAAAAAAAGTGTTAAAATGTAAACAATGAAATGAAAAGTGCAATGACTCTTACATGTTAATCGCAATCAAACACCTCTAAGAGGATAATATCGTGCACGAATAACGAGAATATACAAATAATAATAGTATTTGATAGACCTGACAATTCGATGTTGTTTGTTTTGTCGGCTAGATATTTTCAATACGGAGATCTTATGTAAAAAAATAGACAAAAGAGTGTATAGTTAAAAAAAAATTGCAAGCGTTTTTCATTAAATAAAAGCTTGAAACAAAATAAAAATTGCTGTAAAATTATTAAAGTCACAAAAGAAAAACTTTTATCATAAAAAAATTAGAGAACCAAATATATTTCAATGATTTTCTTTTACATTTGCTTAATAGTTTTTTATGTATTTAAATTACCTTAAAATGGTAAAAAAAAATAGTCCGGAGATTTGGTTACTATAGAGGTTTTCAACATGTGGTTGTAATATTTTTACAGCCGATGTTGTTTCATATTGGTTTTTTTATTTTTTGGTTTCAAGACCTTATTTATGAAAAGCATTTTTATGGACTATTTCTGTCCATTCAGGTCTCCGTAATGAAAATATCTAGCAGAAAAAAACCCCATCCAATTATGTCAAGTCGTTCAGATTCTGTTGTTTTTATATTCTCGTCATTTGTGCCCAATGCGACCTTTCCTATCTTAATAATCCGTGAACAGTTTCTAATTGACACGTACAATTTAGAGCTCTTCACGCCATCTGGTGGCGACCGCCTTAAATGTCTAGTTATGACGCCCCTGCCGAAGCTTCTGTCGAATCACGAGGTGATCTGAGGAAACGTTTCCTTTGCGATACCACATAGTCGTATTTTGCACAGGGCGATCATGAAAAGACTTCAAGCAGGCCCCTTACCATCATGGTGATGCAACCCGCCCATCTCAGTTTCACAGCGGGTGGCTTCTTACAGGCGTTTCTCAGACGCCCTCCGACTGGCTTGAATATGGCAAAAATGCGGTAGATAGGCCCGAAAACTAGCTGCCCACAAGGAAATGCGGTAGATAGGCCCGAAAACTAGCTGCCCACAAGGAAATGCGGTAGATAGGCCCGAAAACTAGCTGCCCACAAGGAAATGCGGTAGATAGGCCCGAAAACTAGCTGCCCACAAGGAAATGCGGTAGATAGGCCCGAAAACTAGCTGCCCACAAGGAAATGCGGTAGATAGGCCCGAAAACTAGCTGCCCACAAGGAAATGCGGTAGATAGGCCCGAAAACTAGCTGCCCACAAGGAAATGCGGTAGATAGGCCCGAAAACTACCTGCCCACAAGGAAATGCGGTAGATAGGCCCGAAAACTAGCTGCCCACAAGGAAATGCGGTAGATAGGCCCGAAAACTAGCTGCCCACAAGGAAATGCGGTAGATAGGCCCGAAAACTAGCTGCCCACAAGGAAATGCGGTAGATAGGCCCGAAAACTAGCTGCCCACAAGGAAATGCGGTAGATAGGCCCGAAAACTAGCTGCCCACAAGGAAATGCGGTAGATAGGCCCGAAAACTAGCTGCCCACAAGGAAATGCGGTAGATAGGCCCGAAAACTAGCTGCCCACAAGGAAATGCGGTAGATAGGCCCGAAAACTAGCTGCCCACAAGGAAATGCGGTAGATAGGCCCGAAAACTAGCTGCCCACAAGGAAATGCGGTAGATAGGCCCGAAAACTAGCTGCCCACAAGGAAATGCGGTAGATAGGCCCGAAAACTAGCTGCCCACAAGGAAATGCGGTAGATAGGCCCGAAAACTAGCTGCCCACAAGGAAATGCGGTAGATAGGCCCGAAAACTAGCTGCCCACAAGGAAATGCGGTAGATAGGCCCGAAAACTAGCTGCCCACAAGGAAATGCGGTAGATAGGCCCGAAAACTAGCTGCCCACAAGGAAATGCGGTAGATAGGCCCGAAAACTAGCTGCCCACAAGGAAATGCGGTAGATAGGCCCGAAAACTAGCTGCCCACAAGGAAATGCGGTAGATAGGCCCGAAAACTAGCTGCCCACAAGGAAATGCGGTAGATAGGCCCGAAAACTAGCTGCCCACAAGGAAATGCGGTAGATAGGCCCGAAAACTAGCTGCCCACAAGGAAATGCGGTAGATAGGCCCGAAAACTAGCTGCCCACAAGGAAATGCGGTAGATAGGCCCGAAAACTAGCTGCCCACAAGGAAATGCGGTAGATAGGCCCGAAAACTAGCTGCCCACAAGGAAATGCGGTAGATAGGCCCGAAAACTAGCTGCCCACAAGGAAATGCGGTAGATAGGCCCGAAAACTAGCTGCCCACAAGGAAATGCGGTAGATAGGCCCGAAAACTAGCTGCCCACAAGGAAATGCGGTAGATAGGCCCGAAAACTAGCTGCCCACAAGGAAATGCGGTAGATAGGCCCGAAAACTAGCTGCCCACAAGGAAATGCGGTAGATAGGCCCGAAAACTAGCTGCCCACAAGGAAATGCGGTAGATAGGCCCGAAAACTAGCTGCCCACAAGGAAATGCGGTAGATAGGCCCGAAAACTAGCTGCCCACAAGGAAATGCGGTAGATAGGCCCGAAAACTAGCTGCCCACAAGGAAATGCGGTAGATAGGCCCGAAAACTAGCTGCCCACAAGGAAATGCGGTAGATAGGCCCGAAAACTAGCTGCCCACAAGGAAATGCGGTAGATAGGCCCGAAAACTAGCTGCCCACAAGGAAATGCGGTAGATAGGCCCGAAAACTAGCTGCCCACAAGGAAATGCGGTAGATAGGCCCGAAAACTAGCTGCCCACAAGGAAATGCGGTAGATAGGACCGAAAACTAGCTGCCCACAAGGAAATGCGGTAGATAGGCCCGAAAACTAGCTGCCCACAAGGAAATGCGGTAGATAGGCCCGAAAACTAGCTGCCCACAAGGAAATGCGGTAGATAGGCCCGAAAACTAGCTGCCCACAAGGAAATGCGGTAGATAGGCCCGAAAACTAGCTGCCCACAAGGAAATGCGGTAGATAGGCCCGAAAACTAGCTGCCCACAAGGAAATGCGGTAGATAGGCCCGAAAACTAGCTGCCCACAAGGAAATGGACCCGAGGTCCGTTACTAAAGTAAAAGTTTGTAGCCAACAAGTAACTTTTAAAATTGGTTAAAATATACAGTTATAAGCTTTTCGAAATAGCACTTTTGTAAACTTGTAATCACAAGTGATTTTCACTAGTTGTTTACTTGTAGGCTACCTAAAAAGTCTGATTTATTGAGAATTATTTGCCTTCCACCCCCCAAGATCAGTCCCAGAAAATATACGAAGTCCATCGCTCGATCGAGCAACTTCGTGGTCGGAATAGAAAACAATATTTTGCGGGGATTCACACATTAGTTCTGATTTAGACTTTTTTAACTGTCGCTGACTTAATCAAACCAAAAAAAAAATCATTTTAATTACGATTGCTTGGACGTGTGAAAACTACTCTTCACGGGGGGGGGGGGGGGGGGGGGAGGGGGGGAAAGGGGGCAGAGAGCACGTATTTTTGGCGAAACTGAAACAAGTTATACGAACATGGATTTGTAAATGGGTCTGACTCGGGGTTCCATAAATCTTAGCTTCCTCATTTCTGCAGAAACCTCGTGTGGCCATTTGCATAACTAACCGCAGCGGACCACCGGGAGGTCCATCTCGTTCGCGCACGTTCGTTCTGAGGAGTGCGGCAGGAGAGGGGGGTAGAGAGGTAATGGAGAGGGGTTGAGGGAAGGGAGTTTGATGTGTTAAGGTTTGAACCGCGTAGGAGGGGGGGGGGGATGAAGAGAGGTTGTTTGGTCAGGGGCCGAGGGAAGGGAGTGGGGTGTGTGAAATGGAGGGGAAATGGAAGAGGGAGGGGGAAAGAGGATGAGACACAGGTGGGAAGGGAAGGGAGTGGGGTGTGTAAGGTTTATATGGGGAGTTTGGTAGGCCTGCGCGCGCACGCGCCGCCCGCCTGCGCTAATCGAGTAACGGACCACAAACGTCCGCAACGCTGGCAGCGCAGGGTTTCTGTTGTGCCAGACGGCATCTAACTGGCAAAGTACCTTCTGCAAAATTGTAGATGTTTGACGTGACAACGTCTAATAAATCGATGAACGCCGGCTGCACGCACGAAAAAGTGTCCCGTTACGCACATTGTTACGTTACGCTGTATCCCGTTACGCACATTGTTCCGATACGCTGTGTCCCGTTACGCTCATTGTACGCTTGCGCCGCATCTATCTCTCTTCCACTCGACTGTTTATAAAGTGAAGTGAAAAGTTAATGTGGTTTTTATTGATTATTACAACAACAATTTAGGCAATAAAGGTTAATTATTCTTGCATTTTAAAAATCTGATTACTAGCATAATTTCAAGTATTTATTATTTTATTATTAAAATAAAAATGATTCAATTATATTCATAAAGTATGGAATCATTTCATCAATGTTTTGTTATGACGTTGTCACGGTAAACTATCGTCCGTAAATCGACTTTACAGACTACCAATTTATTACAAACGTCTTTGCAGTTGCTCTTGGCAATCGGAGAAGTTCCTACGCTAAGCTGGATTTTTTTTTTTTTTGATATTTGAAATCTTAGCTCTCGGTATACGGCATTTAGTAGGAGTAATTTCGTGAATGAAACGGAAGTCGAATGGGACGGAAATATTTGTAACCGCGGCGGTGTCATCTGTGGCCGATGGCGGGAGCCAAAGTTCACCAAAAAATGGGAAAATGTATGAATTGAATTATTAAATTAAATTATTATATACTAATTGTAACTGTTGAATGAATTTTAACAAGTTGGGCAGTATTTTAATAAAATTCATTGTCGAAAATCAGATACAAAACAGGGGTTCAGTATTTTTTCAAGTTTTTTTTCTTTTTTTTCTTTCGCTTTTATGATTATATAGTTTAAAAATTCGGTCTGCAAATGGAATGATTCGATAGTCGACGTAGCTGTTCCGGCTACGAATTCTAACGACGCGTAGTAATGTAGTTGAAAACTATATTATATATATGTATATTAATCTCGCTCGGCCTTATTTTAAAGAATTCTACATTCAATGTCGTGTGCAAGTTTCGTACTTTCACACGAGAACACATTAACTTTCTCGTTACAGAGGTTAGATGTTACACATCTATAGCTAGTACTGAAACACTCGCTCACATTTATTTTTCTCCCAAAATGCCTTCCCGTAAGATTTCCAGTCTGCAGCGAACACGTTTGTTGCACACGTCGACCAGAAGATTTCCTTGGCCAGGGAGGAAGTTATTCCAAAACGCATTGCAAGTGCTTGAGTTGGAAGTTAACCAACTCAGAAAAAAAAATTGACCATCTATATAAAATAATGGCTGCCAACGGCGATTAACCAGTTAGAAGGAAATGCTGTAATATCCATACTAATATTATAAATGTGAAAATGTGCTTGTCTTTCTGTCCTTTCACACAGAAACGTGATCGACATGATGTTTTTGCATATACATAGTTTATGGGCTGGAGAGTGACATAGACTACATTTAGTAATGATTCTATCCATATGGGAGAGAAAAAGGGGTTAATTCAGTTCAAAATAGAAACTCACAGGAAGTAGGCCATAGACACACAAACAGTGAGTTCGTGTCATTTCTATGTTTCTTCCACACGCGCTTATAGAAATGTCTGGCAACTTCTTATTTTTCTCCTTGGCGAAACCCATCCGCTTAGTGATGCTGCTAGCGAAATAAAGACGCTAACCACAGTTTAGCTTAGAACTTCTATATATAGCGTTGCCTAGAATTTATAACGCGATATCGTTTGGTGCGTCCGTCATGTCTTTCCTAGGGGTTACCTGCCTTCCCACAAAATGAAGCTGAAGATTGGCGTACCGGTTTTGCTGATGCGTAGCCTTGATGCGCCGAGATTGAGCAATCAATGGGACTTTAAAATCAAAATTTCCCGTTTTTCAAGTGTTATGTCCTACAGACTTCAAACTCGGCAGTGGTTTTCCTTATATTAATATGTCTTTAGCCCGGGCAACGCTGGGTACTTAAGCTAGTTTACATACCTATATGTTATTATTATATACTAATTGATTGGTTGTTACGAAACGACGGTGGAAAATTCTGGTGGATTAGAGGGCTTAATTAGAACTCGCCTACTTATTCACAGCAGCAGGCTTACATTCTAGCGTTATTGTTATTCGCATTTAAAATAATTGTAACCTACCATTCATGCGGCGTTAATCCTGCAGTTACGTGATACATCCATTAATCAAGCACAACCGAAGCGCCACCTTTGCACGGTGTTTAAAATTCATCCGACGAGTGTTTGCAGTAACAGAAATATTTCATTTTGTCTGCGTGATGATAAATACTACTATTATATTTGGTGGAACGGTATGCAAACGTGATCCCAGGATTACAGGAATACCCAGTTAAAAAGGAAACCTAAAATTCACTGACCCCGAGTCAAGAGCCCGAATAATCCGCCTTCGTGCATCTTCGGATTTTATTTGCTGCTGTGCTGCCATAAGATTGCTTGTTTCTCAATTCGCCCGTGACTTCTATACGCCGACAGTTCCCTTGTAACTGTCATCATTATGGTAGTATTTGGAGTTGTGTATATTAGTATCTGAACCCTAGTTACTGGGTAATATCATTAAGGAAAAAAAATATAAAAAATTACAAAAATATACAAAATCAATAAATTCAGTTTTGGTATATTGTGTTACGTCTATTTTCAAGCAATCGGCTGTGAGATGTGCATGTCATACAAACTAATTATTCAAGTCTCTAGTATGTAAGTTTGTCTGCTTTTATTTCTACACTAGTTCTAGGCGCTGACTGGCAGCGGAGTGAGTGGCCAGTGTAAGCCGCTCACCGCCAGGGTGAGAGCGCCATTGGTCATAAATAGGGACAGGAAAAATTCGCGGGTTCAATGACCTGCAGGATGAACTCCATAGTTCTACGTACACTCGGTAAAATATCACCCACTCATTGGCTGCTGTCTTGTGAGACGTCCCAACGTAACAGCCTGTGATTCGATAAAGCTTTGGTCGGGCGTTTCTCATTGGCCCAGAGTCATCCAGGTGAGTTGTGAACCAATAGCAGAGGCAGCACTGAGGTATAACTATTTGTATTTTAGCCTGTCGCGAAAGGAATCCGCGAATTTTTCCGGTCTCCAGTTATAAAATCAGCAATGGATACACAATATGAAAGCGGACCACGAGTCTAAATTACCAACTCCCCGCATGATAGACTCTTTACTACTCTGCCCAACTCTTCATCCATGCCAACCTCTGTATCCTGTACACTCCTACCAATCTATGCTTGCCCTTGCATCCCGCATGTCTTTGTTCGTGCAGGTTTTACCTGGGCTCGACTTAGCATAGGTTTAAGCTGGTTTTAAGATAGGGGAGTTAGTCACGGCTTCAATCGCGGCTATGGCCGGCCAATCACCTCTCAAAGCACACGATGCATGCGACCCTCTTCTTGTATCTCCAATCCCCAGCATGAACAGGCGTATATGCTTCGCTCTGAGACGCACCTAGATGCCTCCATTACCCGGACCACTCCTACAAATAAACTTTGTTTGGAGTTGGGTTAGGGGAAAAAATAAACTGAAAGGAAGGTTAGGTTATGTGTGTTTCATTAACATTAACACTAGTAGTTCGCCCTACACTTAAAAACTCGGATGTTCCGTTTTTTTGTACGTATGTAGTGACCAAAGTTAGTGTGCCTACTTACTTATTATCAGAAGAAACCAAGGAAACGATTTGAAGTAAAATACTACCAACCTACTAAATAATATCTACAGATTAAATCAGAAATATTTCCGAGACACTGCATATAAATGTAGGAACTTTGCTATTCGGCCTTAAGAATTTACATATTGTACTGCAACAATAGTCTAGTTCAGATTTTATATTTATTTGTTTATTTTAATTATAGTTGTGTCACCTAATATTTTATTTATGTTAATTACATGCTCTTTGGTTTAATTAATGCGTATTTATGAAATACAAACTCTATGGTATAATATGAACATTAAAATCCAACAATATGAGAGACCCCTCTAGAGACAATTGAGTTTTACAACGGTAAAGTAATATTTTGGTGAATGTTTTAATTATGTAACATTTTATGGTCAGTAATTGTTATTTTTAATTTAATGTGAATATTATGTTTTGGTGTTATTGTTGAGCACCTGATTGAAAAAATAAATGTAAATTAAGTGTAACTGTCACTAGATTCCGGCCAATGAGGAGCCGCCTTGCCACCAAAGGCATAAGTTTTAAATAATTTTAAAATAAGAGTTTTTTATGATGGCTTCGATGGGACTTGCATGCAGAATATCAAAGAGATAAATATCAACAAGAATGTAAGCTGGAAATAGGCATCCGCACAAATGGACGATAAGGATTGATTGAATTAAAGTGTATAATTATTGGTAGGGCTTTATCAAAACGATAAAGTAATTAGCAGTGCATATTTTTATGTGAGTAACATATGCCCTATTTTCCACCATTCATCTTTGGTATGGAATAATTGTAAAATACACTACCTAACATTAAATTGGATCTATTGTTGTGATTTGAGACTTTGAAAAGACTGTAAAGTATTTTTGAACACACAAAATCTATAAAAATTATTATTTTTGTTAAATACCCATTAACATACGACTTGGTGATCTAGAGGTCCAGGGAGACGTTTCTCTGTGTATCTACCGACCAATCAATAAGAAAACTGAGAACTAGCCGAGGTAAAAATACAAAACTGTGTAAAAATAATAAATCCTAGACTTTGAGAGACATTTGTTAATTTGGAGTAAATGTGCGCAACCTAAATCCAGACTTTTTTTTTAAAACTACATGTGTTCTGGAGTGCCAACATCTTTGTAGGTTTTATTATAATAACATTAACAGTAATTCTTGTGCTGACAGAGATAGAGCTATGTATTTTAATTAATTCAATTTATGATTTTGGATTCCTTTTGTTCCCTAGAATAAAAAAATTATGTGTGAGCTAAATCTTAATGTTTGAGAGTAATTTGTTTTATAATAATAGAAATACCCATGTCCTATGGTATTATCACACTCAAGCTTAATAAGGGAAGAATCCTGGTGCCCACAAATAGTAATAATATTCAGCACAATAAATAATGACACTACACCAGTAAAAGCAAAAGTAGTGGAGAAACATATTTACCAGTTTCATATTAACAGTGGTTAACACAAACACTGTGCACACAAGCAGAGACCCAACCAACCACAGCCCTAGGACAGTGGCTACCCAATGGTGGCTATATCCTCGACAATATAGACAAAACATAAATAAAAAACCCAGGAAACCGCTTACCTACTGACAAAATAATACGAAACGTGGATAAATTTGCAAACTTCTTCAAAGTTAACGCAACGAATACATTCTTCATTAGTACTAGAAGATATAATTTTGGTTAAATTTAATTGCTTATTGTTTTCTTTACTTCTCTTTGAAACATGCAGTATCCTGATCTCTATGACCACTACCCTTTTGTACTTCAAGCCAGAAATTAATGTGTTTGATATTAAAAGATTTAAGTGTAATTATTAAATACATCCCAAACCCACCGACCATTTTTGGCACACACGAACTTAACAATTCCACTGGCCATAACTGCCGTCTTACCAAATTTAATGAAAATACAATCTACGGTTCGAAAGTTATAGTCGGACAAAGTCACATACAAACATAACTCTAGTTTTTCACTTGGTCGAAAAATCTCGCAAAAATTCAATTTTTTTTGGGGAGGATAGGTTTTTGCACGTCTAGGTGATCGTAACTAAAACGAAATGTTGTTATTTTAGGGCAATTACATAAACAATAAATTATTACTTTTTTAAATTACCACTAAAATTCTCGCAAATTTATACCTTATTTTGTCGCCACTAAAATGAGAGATATGTTATGTTAGGTTAGCGACGTTTAAAATACTCTAAAATCCTGAAAATATACGATTTCTTGTACAGTTTTATTTGTTTTTAAAATTCCTACCACTAAGCTACATGAGCGAGTGGCGAACTTCATATATGTTTGGGGAATGATCGGGGTTCAATGAAACGTAGAATTTCACTCACAGAACAAAACGTGGCTGGCTATATTGAAATGCATAGTGTTTTAATCGCTAAATAAACAAAATAAAACCACAATCTGGATACTATCAGAGCATTGATTGAGAGAAAAGGGATTGTTATTGTATTGTTGAAAAAAATCCGGACATAATCGCTAAGAGAGCTAAATGTTTCTAGTTTTATATATACATATATACATATATATACATATAAACTGGTATTGCACTTCCATCAGAATCACAGATCTAAACCGATCATATCGTTTCGTTGGTTAAGCAAAATATTAGTACGAACGTTTCCAGCAAGCAACCGTCATTGAATTTGTAAATGGTACTAAAAAAAAAAATCAAATAATGGCTACGCCAGCCATTGTTTACTCTAAGGGTTACCGCGCAGCAAATTCTGGTTTCCAGTTTAAAAAAAAGTACAGATTAAAATCGTTTTACATTACAACACGGGGAATTTTCCCCTCCACCCCAATCCTGTCTTAAGCTCAATTCTAGGGTCGGCGGGAAAAATCACACAAGTCCAATTTTGCATTGGATGTTATCACATAAGTCATGGTTTTGTATTAATTCACAAGCGATGTAATTAACGTTATTATGTGTGTGTATGTTCCTCAAAATAAATTCCGTTCATTTACATATCCATAATTTCTGTGATTGTTAGCTGCCTCTAAAAGCCCTTGAGCTAAGAATCTTCCGAACCGGGGCAGCTACTTGATAGTGGCGCCATCTCTCCTCCAGCGTTTGCGATAAATAATTTTAAAACAAATCTTACAAATATATACTGGGTGGGATTTCTTTGTGACCGGGAAAATAATAACCCTTCAATAAATTTGCACTCTTTATTACCTATTAGCTGATAAACCTTCTCTTTTGTTTTACGTAAAATTAAATATAAGAAACACTCAACCAGTAAACACAACAGAAAAGCAAGACAGTATTTTTTTTTTTTTTTCAATCTTTAGCTCCCAGCATTTTTCTCTCTCTCTAATCTTGCGACAGCTTTAACGGCGTGCTTTCCTTTCTGCTAAATTTGTTGATAGCTATAGCTATTTTTTTCTAAAATGGGCGTGACCAGGGGAGTATATAGCAAATAAATGTTGCGCAACCTTTTAATTGTTATTAACTTAACTTCATTAAGTAGATCCGGGCTGTCCATCCTACCCTGAGCAAGACTGAGGAGGAATTTTATGTCCAAAATATTGCGTCTTACATACAAAATCATGATCATGTGTGTGTATATGTATAATATGTCTTTCATGTTAATTTCAAACAAGCACTTTTTATTTTAGTCTAATTAATAGTGTAGTTCACTTTATTTGCTACATTTATGTCATTTTGGGACTATTTGACTGGACTATTACACCAATTATGTATTATTTCGTACTTATTATTCCTTTTAATCGTTTATTTCCACAACGGTAGTTTAAATCTATGGTTTTCGCTAATAATTATAATAACGCTGATTACTCGCACACCCAGTCAACCACATGGACGAACTATGATCGTCGCTTGACGTTCGACCGTTCGGGTTTATTCGGCTCAGGTCGTGTAACCCCGCCCACTTTTGCCTGCGGGAAAGATTTTATCATCCTCTGTCTCCTGTAAATTCCTACATCCCGCATGAATGTGCTCAGGGTTTTCCCTGTGTCTATGCAGGTTTTACCTGGGCCCAACCTATCTCTAGTTATAGTCTAGATTTAAGAGTGAGGGGAGTTAGTCATGGCGCCAATCGCTGCCATGGCTGGCCAATCCCCCCCTAGCACATGATGCATGCGACCCTCTCCCTGCATGGCTAATCCCAGCATGACTAGGCGTATAGGCTTCGGCCTGAGACGCACCTAGGTCCCTCCCTAACCCGGACCCCTCCAAAATACACTTAGTTTTAGTTAGGTTAGGGAAAAAAAAATAGAATGATTTTATCTTTTCTAGATGCGACGGACATTCACCTGAGACATCACGTACAGTATCCACGCGTTAAAAAAAAAACCAAATTAGGATGCGTTCACAAACCAACTTAGGATGCGTTCAGAAACCAACTTAGGATGTGTTCAAAAACCCACTGGGATGCGTTTCAAAATCAAATGAACAATCGAAAGGACAACTTGCCTGGATTATAAGTGATTTGTGAAACAAGTTTTCTCCCCACCCCCTTTAAAGCATAAAAATTTGGCGCCCCCTGAAATTGCTATCCGGGCCAGATACCTCGGTTACCCCCCTTCCCCTTTTCCAGATCTGGGGCTGGCCGCTAAACAAATATATCAATCTTCTGTAAAATATGGCGGTTTTGTTTCCCCGCCGATCCTGGAAATTTTTCTCCCCAACCAGGGTACAGTCTGCGACGGTGCAAAACCGGACAAAGAGACGGCATATTCACCAGTGACGGGGCGGGTAGCAAAAATGGCTATTATATTTTTTTCGTGGGAGAATTTGGGGGGGGGGGGGGGTTGCCATGCTTGATGGTAGGTGGTTGAGATATATTGTCTGCGGGTGGCCCCAGGTGGTTGATGTGCAGTATGGCTGGTGATTTGATGGCATGGCTTGGGGAGGGGGTTATAGTAGTTGATAGCGGTACTCGATCACTATTGGCATCCGCCGTGAAAAGGGGGTAAAGAGGGTGGATATGGAGGGGGAAGGGGGAAGGGGTGACTCCGACAATCACGTTGTTTAAGAGGTAGTGCGGATTTGTGGAAGGGGGGGGGGGGTAAAGTGTCACCGTTGGTAATTGATTGCTATCCCGTACGCGTTGTTGCTATTGCAATTGAGCCTCAGAAAATCTGTATTTCCCGAACTCCCCCATAAACCACAAGGCTCAATATCACACTACATGCTGTTTAGTTTATGGCCAATACTATCATCGAAG
Source organism: Bacillus rossius redtenbacheri (assembly GCF_032445375.1). Classification (NCBI taxonomy): domain Eukaryota; kingdom Metazoa; phylum Arthropoda; class Insecta; order Phasmatodea; family Bacillidae; genus Bacillus; species Bacillus rossius. The sequence goes on from NC_086338.1 coordinate 39,959,128, forward strand.
AGCTACTACTTCAATATTTATCAGCGCGCTGTTACAATGGACTGTGAACTACTTCAGATAAACATTGTTAATTTTTGCGTGCGGTTACACACATTCTGAACATGTTTCGTTCGAGGCCTTTCGTCACTCAACCAAAACATTTTGGCGAAGTAGTTCAGAACGACTTCTATTATGCATAAGCCTCTGATTGGCTGTTTAGTGTTGAGAGCATGAACAGTCCTTTTAGAAAAACGTAAGATGGACAATGTTCCTGGCACAAGTTCGTGTGATATTTTAGCGAATGCAACAAATCAGATCAAAATGGATGCTTACGGCAATTCTCTAACAGTGGCACACCTGTTTAAATAAATAGGATACTCAACACATTCACTCGATGACGGTAGACGAATGGTTTTGGAGTTGAACATACTTTATGACAACTACAGTGTAACCGAACAATTTTCTTTTGTAAACATGTTTACTTTAACCTGTTCATCTGAAGTACTTCGGGGTACAGTGTAAACGCGCCCTCGTTGTGTGTTTTGTTACTAATTTGGTCCCCAGATATTTACTAAACGCTTTCCCTATCTGTGAAAATTCATAATAATTGCAAACACTTGTGTGACGTCAATGGTATTTGAAAATACTTCGTACATATCTGGTGGTAAAAGCTGTCGTGTTAAATATACAGGATTGGCTTTGTCCGCGAGTTAAAGCAAAATGGATAGCGCTATATGGCAGTATGGTGGACATAGAGAAATATCACACAATTGCTGTTTGTATGTATACGACCTATGCTTTTCTGCTTACCCATGGCGATCGGTTGAACGGTTTAGAAGTTGATGCGCTGCAGCGCCATCTAGCGGCGAGTTGTAGCAAAATGGATATCGCGAAAATATTCTCCGCGTTCAAATATCTTTGTATAACAATTTTTGTGGAGTTCAATCAAACAGTGTCGGTGTTTATTGACGTCATACATACATACATACATACATACCAACATCCAATTATATATATATATATATATATATATATATATATATAGAGAGAGAGAGAGAGAGAGAGAAAGGATAGGTTGTTTCGCGACACGGCCGCAAGTATTTAACGAGAATACGTCGTGAAAATGGGAAGTTCAAAACTACATATGTCGGGGGGACGTCAGCCATTTTATCTTTCTTCCTCTCTCTGCAGAGTTTGTTCCGTTCGGCACCGGAGAATGGCACCTGTTTGGAACCGTTACAATCTGTTCTTTTCTCTTATCTTCGTTCTTGCAGTTCCGATTGTAGGAATTCGTCACATTTCTCGACATTGTGACTATTCTGAATTTCTTCTCATAAATGTTATACCGTATTTTTTTTTCAAACGTGGTTTAAAAATTTACTATTTTCACACCAAAAATAACTTTATTTGATTCGATTTGGTTGAACGCGAGTGTCCAATATCTGCTCTCAAAGTAGATGAGTCACCCGGAATAGAATGTTCAAGAGATTTTCCCATTGCCTTCTCGTACTGACCTGCAAACATTCAAAATAACTGTTTATAATGGCGCCAGAGTAAACCATTTTGTGTATGAGAAACTTGAATATACGAGAGCTATTTGCAAAGAAAGCTCCGTTTGGTCATTAAAAAAAATAAACTCGCAAGAAAAAGTATTTATTGACAGTTTTAGTTTACTATATATACAATTTTAATTTTCACTTAACCACTATTCAGTTCCAAACACTTTTCGTTACGCTGCGCCAGTTTATTCAAACCCTCTGCATATGTGTTCTCCGCCTGGCAATGAAATAGGACGCCTTGGCCATAGGCATCACGGACTTCGAATACGCAATGCGTGTAGCCTAAGTACAAGCGCTCAATAAACATCTCCGGAAAACTTTTAAGCAATCTCCGTACTCAAGTCGAAAATTGTTGGCTACATTTTTTTTTTGGGACGAAAAGGGCGTCATTTTGGTTGAATTAATGAAACATGGGTCACAATCACAGAAAAATTTACAAAATTACGTTTGTCAACTGGTTTAATTTCCAGGCGGCGAACTTCTATGCAGAGGGGTTAAAGAAACTGGCACAGCATTGTGAGAAGTGCTTTGGAACTGATTGAAGATTACGTGGAAATGTAAAGTAGGTCTGTAGTAAACTAAAACTGCCAATAAAAACTTTTTCTCACTAGTTTATTTTTTTTAATGACCAAACGGAGTTTTCTTTACCAATAGCCCTCGTGGTAAGCCATGTTTCAGACCCCCCACATCATTCTGTGGACCCCGTTTCTAGAACAGAGATAAAAAAATGTTTTTTCCTTTATGTATATTGTTTTAGTTATATTTTTTAACCTTTTCACAATTATTTTTGAAACATATTAAAACTAGTTTTAAGTCAGTGTTTCGATTGTCAACGTAAATTTATTTTGAATAATGGCAAATAAATGAGTGTAAGTGTCCTGCACTGTCAACATGGTGTCACGTCAATTAGTGGTGGTTTTGTTACTCACAGTTGTAGATTCAGACACGTTGTGTACGCACAGCATATTCCGAATAATATTACTCTGGTGTAATATTTCATCGGTAACTAAATTTAGGCCTTACTGTTTAATTGTTTTCTATGATTTATTTTAAATTGTCTCCTTTTTTGTTTTAAGTTTTCTTTCTCTTTCATTCGCAGGCCCCCTAGACCAATGGGTCCCGTTGCCATAGCAACGGCAGCACCGGCCATGTGGGGGCCCTGCCCTGTTTATAGTGTATACCGTTTCAAAATCTATCCTATATTTTTACACTCCTTTTTTTGAGCTTGCATCCCGATTTATAAGACGCATTCACGTAAAAACAAAACTGAAGCAACTGACATGGCGCGTGGTAAAAACCACGGTGCGGGCATCTGTGGCGAATGACGTGAACGAAAATGCACAAATACAAAGAGAAACTTTATGGTATTAAATGTAAAGAGTTTTAACAAGATGGGCATAGTTTTAATAAAATACCTTGTTGAAAATTCAAGTGCAAAGCCAGAGTTTAGTATTTCTTAAAGTTTTTTTTCTTTTCGCTTTTATCGGGCCTGTTCCATTATATAGTTTAAAAATTTGATCTGCTTATCAAATGCTTCAATAGTCAACGAAGCTGCTACGGTAGATTTGGTTTGCTGAAACTACGTGTTGTTCCGCGTCTACAAATGTAGTTTTTTAAAACACAATTTGAGTATATTTATCACGCTCGGCAATATTTTTAAAGAATTCTACGTTACGTTTCGTGTCCGAGTTTCGTGTCACAAGTGCTATCTGCGACACGAGAACACACGGATTGTCTCGTTACCGAGGTTAGATGTTACCACGTCGCTGGCGAGATAGTGAAAGACTCGCTGACATTCCCCCACTCCTCCGGACGCTTGTATGTATCAGTCTGGCCTTTGAATATATATATACTGTATAGAAGTCGCGAGAGGATAGGATTTACTCTACGTTTTTCAGGAGCGTATGATGAACAGCTTGGGAACTTCACCGCTGCAGTGCGCTGCCGTAACGCCCTGTATCGTCTTAGGTTGTTATTTGCACGTTAGAGCGCAGCACTGTCGCCCGCCTGTCATTCCCCCGCACCCCCCACCAAACATTCACTGCAGCTCAAGGTCGTTCAACGGGAGGGGGAAGGGGTGTTTGAAGAGTTCGACACCTGTCCGCCAGGGACCACCACAAGTCGATGCCCTAGAGATGGTGGCGATCGCGGCGGTGAATTAACCAACTACCTCAAAACCATATTAGAAATTTTAACCTGGGCTGGCGACTTCTACACGGTATATATATTCAAATGTCTGGCTGAGGTCGCTGAGGCGCGCTGGACGCACACGGGGAAGATTGATTGATAGCCGTCGGGGCGAAAGCGCGAAATCTCGGTCATCAAACTTCGGGGCCGGTCCTGCCGATGTCGCGTCACGGACTCTACGTTCGCCCGATTAGTTCGGCCCTCGCCCGCAGCCCGGGGATGGTCCACTGATTCGATTGGACGAGAACCGAGACGTGACACGGGGGGGTCAGGACACTGGAAGCCTTGACATCCTTCTCGGAGGGGCCGTAGAGCAGTAGCGTCCCGTAACAGCCCTCTAAGGACCGCTCTACACTGCACAGAGAAAAAAAAAGGTTTGTTTGAATCAAACAAATATTTGTTTATATATGGCGAAACAGATATTTACCCGGTGGAAAAAAAAAATATTTTGTTAGTTTATTCAAACTCGGTAAGTAATAAAAAAATAATTTGCTACACCTAACCAAATATACATTTGAGTTCACAAAATCATTTTGTTGGGTCAACGGAATCTCTCCTACTACAAAGTATTTGTTTGAATTAACAAAAAAAATATTTATTTCACCATATATAAACAAATATTTTGTTGAGGCAAACAAACCTTGCTCTTAGTGTGGCACGGAAACGGAGATGGATCACATGGAACATTTTCACCGTCGCGTCAGCTGTTCCCACAATGCACGGGAACGTGAACAAATATGGCAAACCGATTAGATTCCATTTCATGATTACGATATGTTAATAAAATTTAAAAAAATGTTTCGAGATCATGGTACGGGATAAATTTGTATATTAAATTAAAAATAAACCTCAAGTAATAATAGTACACTAGACATTCTTGTGCTTGAAACAATTTTTAACGTATTTAGAACATAAATACAAATGGCTACCACCGCAGCCAAATACTCGGATTCTATTGGTCTCATATAGCAACGTATAAGGGAGCGCTCAGCATTGCCGAGCTAATCCACACGGGTCCGTGCTGTTGTACAGACTCTGTTCCGTGAGATCCGTCTCCGTTTACGTGATCCGTCTCCGTTTCCGTGATATTGTAGAACGGGCCTAAGTACCGTACTATAATTATACTGAAGTTTACACGGAACACGTAAACAGAACCGTAAATCACGTAACATATTATCTTCTACAACTACACCCGTGTGGACACGGAAATGTACGGATCAGCTGGGCAACTCCCATCTCTTCCGTTTACGTTCCCACGTGTGACCGATAGAAGCTGAGTATGAAACTACGGAGGTATCTACGTTTTAAGTACGCTTAAACTTGTTCTAGGTCAATGATATCTCTATACGATCAGTACTTTGTCATTAGTTCGTGGTTTATTTATTATTGTACACGTTAATCCTAATCGTGTTATGTTCCTGTTTCTATATAATAAAAAAAAGTGTGCTAGTCATTCAGTACTCGCCAGAGATCTGTAACATATAACCTCGGTAATGAGAAAATTAATATGTTCTGATGTTGCAAATATACTTATAATACGAAATTCAGACACGTAATTTAACGCACAATTCCTTGAAATAATGCCAAGCGTGATACATACATGCAAAATGTGTTTTTAACTACATTCTTGACGCGAAACACTCAGAGTTTTCGCACTAGCCGCTAGAATTCGTTGCTAAACCGCTACGTCAAGTATCGATTTCTTCAATTTGTAGAACGAAATTTTGAACTATCTAAAAAAATAGAAAAGGCTCCGATAAAAGCGAAAAACACTTGAAAAAAATACTAAAACACGATTTTGCACCCGATATTCGAACATAAATTTTATGAAAATACTGCCCATCTTGTAAATATTAATTAAAAAGTTAATACTATAAAGTTTATTTTGTGAAGATCGGTTCGCGCCACCCGCCACAGATAACAGCATCGCGGTTACACATTTCAGTTCCAAGCGACTTCCGTTCATGAAATTACTCCCACCAAAATTTCGTACAACGAGAGGCCAGATGTTACACGTCAAAAAATTTATTTGAATTTGTATTTGGGAACCGCGACTGTCAATTTCATGGGCTTGAAGTTCTTTACGTTTTCCGTGTAATGTGGAAGCGGCAGACGGTTGGGGGAACGTAAAAATCTTGGGCTTCCGCGATCTGTTCCAGTATTTTACGTTTAAGCGACCATGTGGGGAGATCCCCTTTTCCCATCGAGTCTGTCCGGGTTTAATTCCCGGCGTCACATCCTCGTATTCCTCCACAAGAGGGGAAACGTAGCGGTGGGATGTTTAATTCGGGGTGCTTCCGTTTCAACTCCTCCGGAACGCTCAGTCACTGCTCTATCTTACACTGTTGCAAATTTTCACTCTCAATTAACAAAGAACACTGGTTAGAAATTAATCCAGGGATCTTCGTGAATTTAGTGCTATCTTCGTTGATTTACGGATACCGAGTATTCTTACTCTGGACATGAATCCGAAAGAATATCTTCAGTATTTTAAGAAAACTTAAAAAAAAAATAATTACTGGTTAGGTCTGCAGTAAGAACATCTTCTTTCGCCCACGTGTGTGTTTTTACTTTTGTTGAGAACGAAAAACCCAACTCGGAAGTCGAAATACGGCGCATTTGCTAGTAATATTCAGTAATTTAAAATTACGAAGGTCTCTTCTCTTGTTTGAGTTAAATTATTCGATAAAAAAATCTCATAATTTACTGTAAACAGTGAACAGTTTTCACATCCTCGCCCGTTGCCAACGTCCTCGAAAACTGACGTTATTTTATTCATTTTATCCAGCGCCAAGAAATGCTGGCAATAACAACACCTTCGCCATAGACTGACCACACATTTCAATGAAAGAGAGGTGTTCCTACAGCGGGTATAACTAGCCAAATTTATTTCATTTTCTTTTTAATGCATCTGTAGTCTCGTGTATTTTTATCACCAGATATTTACTAAACTTTTATTGAGAGATCTGAGTATGATCATAATTATGAACAATTTTCGTTACTTTTAATCGCTCCACAGTTTAAAGTTTTCACCTTTAATTTAAGAAGAACGCTGGTTGCAAACTATCTAGGGATCTCCGTTTATTTACGTTTATCTTCGTTAATTTACATAAATTAATAATATTCTTTGTATATTAAGAAAACATTAAAAATATAGTTGTATGAACATGTTGTTTTGTCCAAAATGTGTTTAACTTTATTAAGAACGAAACACACAACTTGGAAGTCGAAATACGACGCATTTTCTAAGAATGTTCAGTGATTTAAAAATATGAATATCTCTTCGTTTATTTGAGTTAAATTTTTCGGTAATAAATCTGAAAAGTTACTGAAATTTCCAACAGTGTACTAGCTAACGATCAGTAAATATATGGAAAAATAATTTGCGACGAAAGGCCAAATGCAAGCTGAGCTATTACGATACATTCATAGGTATAACCCTCAGATAATAGGAAGGAGGGCGAAACTTAACCCTAAAGACATGTGAGACCCGTGCCTAAAGACTTGAACGAGTGAATTTAAAGGGACCGAAATAGACCACATTTTTAAATACATTCTTGTGCCACAACAATATTTTAACATATTAAAACTGAAAGTTAATTCCATCCACTGTAATTTTTTTTGTAAATGAAACAGAAATATTCTTGTAATATCACATAAATTTTTAAATTTGTACATTTACACGAAAACAACTGTCTCACTACAAAATAATGTTCGCAGTAAAAGGTGCTGGGTTCAGATTCTTACCCGGGCCTTGATGCCGTGTGTTGTCCGAGTACCTCCAAAAGTTAAAGTTATATGTAAATCTTTCCTTGAATATCTTTCAAATATTAACTGCGTACATTTAATAAGCCTGGTAAAACATTATTTTTATCTTTTACATGATTTTGAAAAAAAAAATCATGCTTGAATGAAACATAAATTAAAATATAAAATTACTGGCCAATTTTGTAATAAAACGTATATCATGCATGAAAAAACAACCGTAACCATGTGTTGTACAGAGTTACAGTATCTTCGTTGTAGTATTGCAAACTATTTCTTGGAAACTGGCTCCAAAAAAAAATCTTTTGTGTAAAAGAAAATATATTTTTTTTTTGTGAAAAGGTCAGGTCTCCATGGAAACGCCATTAAGGAGCTGCTGTCGTTCGTTACGTCCTTAGGAGAGCACTAACAGGAGCAGGCTCGCTCGGGCGCGGGCCAGAGTGTGTGGTGACTCGTTTCGGGCGCGAGAGCGGTAAATGTTTCAAGGAGGTCCTGTGTGGAGGCGGGCATCCTTCAGCCACCTGCAGCGGGCGAGGTTAGATGTTACCTTTGAATATATATACTGTATAGAAGTCGCGAGTGGACAGGAATTACTCTATGTTTTTCAGGAGCGTATGATGAGCAGCTTGGGAACTTCACCGCTGCAGTGCGCCGCCGCCGTGACGCCCTGTATCGTCTTAGGTTGTTATTTACACGTTAGAGCGCAGCACTGTCGCCCGCTGTCATTCCCACCGCACCCCCCCCAATCCATCATTCACTGCAGCTCAAGGTCGTTCAACGGGAGGGGGAAGGGGTGTTTGAAGAGTTCGACACTTGTCCGCTAGGGACCACCACAAGTCGAAGCCCTAGAGATGGTGGCGATTGCGGCGGTGAATTAACCAACTACCTCAAACCTTATTAGAAATTTTAACCTGGGCTGGCGACTTCTATACAGTATATATATTCAAAGGCTGGACCAAGCCTCGCAAGAAAGAAACCAAGCATTAAATAAAATAAAAATAAACCCTCAGGTGCTGAGCCGCCACGCGCCGTTGGAAGCGAAACTTCACACATGACAGAGCTTCGAGAATGCATAATAATGTGTGCAAGTGTGCGAGTACACAAGTGCGCGAACGTGCAAGAGTGTAAGGTATTCACTTGCAAGTTGCGCGAATATGCGAGTGTGTGCAAGTATTCATTTATGCAAGTGCGTGAATATATGCACGTATGTACAAACAAGTATTTTTATATGCAAGTGCGAAATAACACAAGTGTACCAAGAATTCATTGTCGAGTGCGCACATACGCAAGTGATCAAGTATTCATATGCAAATGCGCGAATATTAAAGCGATTGTAAGTATTTATATGTAAGTTTGGAAATATGCGAGTGCACGACTATTCATAAGCAAGTGCGCGAATATACACGTGTGCAAGTATTCATATGCAAGGTTACGAATATGCAAGTTTGCAAGTATTCTATACAATGGCGCAAATATGCAGTATGCGAGTATTCATATGCAAGTGTGCAAGTATTCACACGAAAGTGCGCAAACACGTAAGTGTACAAGAATTAATTGGAGAGTACGCAAATACGCAAGTGTTCAAGTATTCATATACAAGTGCGCGAATATTAAAGTGTATAAGTGTATACATGTAATTGTTCAAAATTAGGAGTGCACAAGTATTCATATGCAAGTGAGCGAATATGCAAGTTTGCTATAATGACATAGAGCGTTCCATTTCTGTGCTCCCTTCCTCACTTTCGTTACGCTTTTGATAATGTCATCGTCTCCACTTACCCTACTGGTTGTAACCAATATTTAAATTAAATATGCCATCTGTGGCAGATAGCGCGAACCAACGTTCACAAATACAAAATAAATATTTAAAGTACCAACTGTTTCATAAATTTTAACAAGATGGGCAGTATTTTAATAAATTTAAATCAGGTCCATGGCCAAGGTGTAGTATTTTTTTCAAGTCTTTTCTTTTTCTTTTATAGAAGCCGTTTCATTATATCGTGGAAATATTTATCTGCAAATGGAAAGATTCGATAATCACCGTAGCTGATCCGGTAGCGAAATATAGTGGCGGGTGCGAAAAATACGCGTGGTTGACGTCAAGAAATGTAGTTTAAAACACAGTTTGCGTACATGCCTACTTATTACACTCGAAATTATTTTGAAGGATTCTATTTTCAATTTCGTGTCCGAGTTACCGAGTTTATATGTTTTACATCCCTGGTGAGTACCGGTACACTCTTCCACTTTTATTTTTGAAGTCTTTGGTTTGGTTAGCAATTTTCACCCAACAAACCAATAATTGGTTTGGTTTGTCATTTATATCGACTTTGACACATACATTTTTGTGACACCTATTCTTTACCCGGGCATTCGAATCCACAACCCCTCGCACCGAAAGTCGGCATGCATGTAACTGCAACGCGGAGAAATGATGTAGGCTATAAGTATCGACTTCGTGTTAGGGCATCTCTCTGTAGTTCATTTCGTAAATGTTTGTTGCCACCCTGACCTCCGAACCAAAGGTCCATGACGACAATCAATACTAGCTTCCAAAAAGGCGAAAAAAAAAAAAAAAAAAAAAATTATGGTCAAGATAATTTAAATCTGGAAAATAGTAGATATTTCTCATAAATTCTCCTCCTTGATAGTGGTGTTTCAAATATATGTTAAATTCAACTATACCAGAGAAAAAAAATTATTAGGAGACGAAAGAGAATATAGATAAAAGAGTATACTTTTTCCAAGATGATTGCATGTGTATTTACCTTAACAAATATTATTAACAAACGATGGCAATAGGCTGGTATGCCCTTAAAAAAAAACCTTTCTTACACCGCAATGATATAAAATGCTTCCATAAAATTCTACCAAAAATAATAATATATGTAACGAAATAATATGCACGCCGCTACACAAACATATAATAATCAAACATTAAAAACTAGTGATTTTACAAAATAGCTAAAAATACCTTGCATCACTAAAATTATTTGAATAAATTAAAATAAAACTAAAGTTAAAACAAATATTAAAAATGTTTCTGCATATCTATTCCACCAAAAACTATAATAATACTAAGAAAGAATTTTTAATATTAATGTGTAAGTTTTTACAGTACCTTAAAGTTTGCACAGTAACTAAAACACTTTCCATACTTTTCCAGCAATATCAGCAACTGCTACCAGTTATTTAATGGGAAGTTGCTTGAAAATGAAAGTTTCACCTGTGTAGCTTAATTTTTCTTACGGTTCACTCGAGTGCATATAAAACAACTCCTTCCCGTCCCAACTACACCGCTGACTAGCAAGCTCCGAAATGAAGACATAATAAAGATAGGGAAAATGAAAGTATTCATTACGCGTTTAAGTAGACGCAACAAACAACCATTTAATGAAAAAAAATGAATGTAATTTTAAAAATATTTACGTAGCATAAACAGAAAAAAAAACAGTTCGCTTTTTCTTAGGATTTTTTATATCATACTTTAGCAACTCACACTGAGCACTACAAAGCACCTTTAATTAAATTATTTTCCCCTCTTCATGAATTCCTTTAAAACAATATGAGTGCCTGGCACCTACGTGCGTTAGAAGTGAACATTCACAGATAAGAGGGGTCGGAATTGTTAAGGGTACTCTATCTAATATTTGAAACACCTGTAATCATGCGTTGGAAATATATAATTTTTTATTATAGTGTCCGTCCATTTTCAAATGGAATCCAAGAATGAATTAATGGGTTTATGGTACCTAAAATATGACATAACCCTATTGGAAATGTATACAAAAATTGTCACAATCTTAATGCTACCACCGAATACAACCTAAGAGTTGAGAGTTTGTATTTGCGAATTACGAGTTGCGAAAATATGCAAAAGTATGCAAACGTATGCAAACGTGCGCAAAAGAATGCAAACATATGCGAACTTATGCAGACATAGATATGTAAACGTATGAAAACGTATGCGAAAGTATACAGAGTATGGAAAGTATGCGAAAGTATGAGAAAGTAATGCGAAATTATGCAAATTTTTACAAAAGTATTGGAAATTACTCGAAATAATGCGCTGCTATGCCATCTGTAACCGGCTGTAATTATTTTTTAATTCTAAACTTTTTTCAAACCCTGCACCATTGACCAATATTCCTTACATACGTTACACACGTTAACTGCTTTACCTACTCACTCCCTTTACCCCGTGATTCTGATATTATTCTATCAGCTGTAAAAGAAATGTTTCACTTCAAAAAACTTAACTTTCTTCAAATATAATATATTTTTTTTGAAACTGTTTCAAACTAGCGCATTGTGGTCTAAGCCATTATTCACGGTTCGTTTTTCTGAACAGTGTTTGTTACGAAAACCTCGATATAGCTTTACTATCATCCAATCTCGCAATTTCGATTCAGTCTTAATTTTTACGAGGAAGAGGACAACGGTTTACGAACGGTCCATTAAACTGGCATATAAAATGGTTTTTACAAGCTGGTTAACTAGGAAGACGACGGCGACATATTCCCAAGTATATGGCACGACTCTTGAATTTATGCTGTGCTTGACGGTACAAGTTAATTGAGCGACAAAAAAAAAAGTTTTTAGGTCAGCAAAATGCTTTCCCAAACAGTATCGAACATATGTACCGTCTTTTTTCCGAGTTAACAAGGATGTTTTTCTCCAACGTCACCACTTGAGTCAGTCAACCGATTTGCACTGTAATTATTGTTTGCAAAAGGAACGGAAATACTTATGTAAGATTACATTTTCTTTAAATATGTACTTTTAAATAAAAACAACTGCATGATTACAAAAGAGTTTCCAGCAACATTGAGTTTGGATTCTTAATCGGGTATTTAGCTTTGTGTTGTAAAATATTTGGAGTTATTTGTCAACCGTTCCCTGAATAACTTTCCAGTATTAACTGCGCACATTAATAAGCATAATAAAACAAAATAAAGTCCAATAGTTGAATATTCAATTATCTTCTCCATGTTTATAAAAATTATGCTTGATTGAAATATCAGTTAAAATATAAAATTTTTGCCAATTTTCGTAATACATTCTCAGTATTATCTAGAAAAAAAATATTTTACATGTGCAAAAATGATCATAACCTTGTGTTGTACAAAGTTACCATATTCTTATTGTAGCATTCCAAACTATTTCTTGGCAAATGGATTGCAAAAAAAAAAAATCTAATTTCATGGCTTCATGGCTATAAAAGTTGACTTGAAGCACATACACTTATGGTTCACATTGATTGGACTACAGTGCTCTTGACACTTTCTTGACAACCCCGAGCCAGTTATAAACAAGGGGGTGAAGTGATCCAGTTATAAACAAGGAGGAGAAGTGATCCAGTTATAAACAAGGAGGAGAAGTGATCCAGTTATAAATAAGGAGGATAAGTTATCCAGTTATAAACAAGGGGGAATAGTGATCCAGTTATAAACATGGAGGATAAGTGAAAAAGTTATAAATAAGGAGAAGTGATCCAGTTATAAACAAGGAGAAGTAAGCCAGTTATAAACAACAGAGAGTAGTGATCCAGTTATAAACAAGGAGAAGTGAGCCAGTTATAAATAAGGAAGAGAAGTTATCCAGTTATAAACAAGAAGAAGTGGTGATACAGTTATAAACAATGAGAAGTGAGCCAGTTATAAACAAGGGAGAGTAGTGATCCAGTCATAAACAAGGATAAATGACCAGTTATAAACAAGGAGGAGAAGTTATTCAGTTATAAATAAGGAGAAGTAATCCAGTTATAAACAAGGAGAAGTGAGCCAGTTATGAAAAAGAGAGAGTAGTGATCAAGTTATAAACAAGGACAAGTGAGCCAGTTATAAACAAGGAGGAGAAGTTATCCCGTTATAAACAAGGAGGAGTAGTGATCCAGTTATAAACAAGGAGGAGTAGTGATCCAGTTATAAACAAGGAGAAATGAGCCAGTTATAAACAAGGGAGAGTAGTGATCCAGTTATAAACAAGAGGAAGTGAGCCAGTTATGAACAAGGGAGAGTAGTGATCAAGTTATAAACAAGGAGAAGTGAGCCAGTTATAAACAAGGAGAAATGAGCCAGTTATTAACAAGGGAGAGTAGTGATCCAGTTATAAACAAGGAGAAGTGAGCCAGTTATAAATAAGGAGGAGAAGTTATCCAGTTATAAACAAGAAGGAGAAGTGAGCCAGTTATAAACAAGGAGAAGTGAGCCAGTTATAAACAAGGGAGAGTAGTGGTCCAGTTATAAACAAGGAGGAGAAGTGAGTCAGTTATAAACAAGGAGAAATGAGCCAGTTATAAACAAGGGAGAGTAGTGATCCAGTTATAAACAAGGGGAAGTGAGCCAGTTATGAACAAGGGAGAGTAGTGATCAAGTTATAAACAAGGAGAAGTGAGCCAGTTATAAACAAGGAGGAGAAGTTATCCAGTTATAAACATTAAGGAGAAGTGAGCCAGTTATAAACAAGGAGGAGAAGTGGTTACCCAATCTCGTGTAACCCGCCAAAGGATGTGAAATCGTTAACGAAATGAGCATTCTAAAATAGTTTTGATTATATATAGACGATTGGAGATTATTCAGAAGTGAAATGAGTTAGCGAATAAATCGTGTCTCTGACTGTCGCTAGGCATCGTCCAATTCCTTTTAGGATGGAATGTACACTGCGATTATTATATGCGTTGTCGCCTTTGTCTTGCGTTACCGAGTTCCCCATGGTGAGTCTCTGTCACGTACGCATCTACATATGCAACACATTCGCATCACTTGTATGTGTTTCTTTTTGCCTCCGGGTAATTTTTGCACGGATACTTTACTATCTTTTCCAACATCGAGTCTATGTCCCATTGAATTCTAAATGTCTCCTTCAACACATGAATATAATTATGCTCATACCTTGTCTGACGGAAGGAAACATGGTTGACATATATTCTCCTGGAAATCTAAAAATGTATTTATTTGTAGAGCTTCAGAGCTAAATTAGTAAATTGAAAACAAAAATTCGTTTTACTGGGAAAGATGGCAAGCTGAGACGGAATACCGTATTTGTCTCTCGCTTGATAATCAGAAAATTTCCGTTACAGTCAAAATAGTAGCTATCGGAAACAGTCAAGTGTCAACAGCAACTAACAGAAAATACTAAACATTAACATAAAAACTGTACCTTACAAACATTTTTTTAAAGTCTGAAGCATCCATAGGAAATACGTTTTGCACAGATCTATCCGACTTGGGTATTCCAAAACAATGGATTCCAGAAACTGTGTCTACAAATTTTTTTTTCCCAATTAACTTCACGAAGTGTAAATAGCTTCAAAACACCGTTACCCCACTCTCCTCACCAAGGAACACGTACCTGCGGCAAAACTGTTAGGCGACACGACATTTCGTTCCCTTGCCTTCTGATCTGTGCTCGCGAGTGGTTGCCGAGTCTGATGTGAATCATACTCAATTCAAATTCTTCCGCTCACACGCACGACCAGCTCGGTCGTCGCGTGATACGTCCGCGCTAATACATCAAGCCCTTATCGAATACTTTGCCGCGCTCTCATTCGTCACGATCCTGTCGCGTGAGATCCACTAGGAAATTCCCCTTCCCCCTACTTCAAACCCGGCATTACTTCACATTTTTTTCCCGAAGGCGTTTCGCCCGACTCACCTGCGTCACTATCGTGAGCGAATCTTCTAGTCCTCGCCAGTGATGTATAACATCGAACCTCGGTAACGAGCAAATTCATGTGTTCTCATGTTGGAAAATACATGTATAATATAAAAATCGTACACGAAATTTAATGTGGAATTATTAAAAATAATACTGAGCGAAATAAAAATACGCTAATTGTGTTTTCGACTACATTTCTGGACGCGAATGACACGTAGTTTCAGCACCCGCCGCTAGGAATCGCTGCCGAAGCAGCTAAGTTAACTATTGAATCACGTTTGATTAGCAGACCGAAATTTTAAAAATAATTTGAAAAAAATACGAAACCCCGGCTTTGGACCTGAATTTTGACTAGGAATTTTATTAAAAAATTGCCTATATTGTTAAAATTTACTAAACAGTTGATACTGCAAAGTTTCCCTTTGTCTTGTGACCTTTGGTTCTCGCCATCGTTGTATTTTACACTATTCCTGTATTTGCATTCCATCGCATTCACGATATTACTCCTACCAAATGCCGTGCAACAAAAGCTAAAATGTTTTGGATAAAAAATGGATGCATGGCCGTTACGCGCGTTAAAAGTGAAACTTCACACTCACAGGATAGGTACAGAAATGCGGAAATTTCGCGGATGAATTTGGTCACAAGCTAGAATTAAAACCTCTACACTCATACACTGTGTTCATGAGTGGGTCACAGTTATTTGGACAGTCCGCTACACGTACATGAGACAAAGATTTTCAGCTATGAGAGACGTAAAGTGAATCATGTAGTGCCCGATTAATAAGGACAAAACCGTTTCTCACTAAGAAATCAGCCAATGGGAAAGTAAAAATGGGAACTTGAATTCTACCCTGAGGCCAGACAAATCCGCAAAATTCCCTGGTCTATAGGGATGGGAAATTTGTAGGGACCGAAAAAAATTAGCTAATTCATTTTGTAAAAAGATAAAATTCAAATGAGTACACCTCTAAGCTTTTTCCGCAATTGGCACACACTTTATACGGTATAAACCCTCAACCGAATCACACGCTACCAAGATGAGACGTCTCGCCAGTCAGTCAGCAGCCAGTGAACATGTATCATTTTCCCGAGTGTACAGAGGACTATGGAGTATATCCTAGAGGTAATCGAAAACGCGAATTTCTCCGGTCCCTAGATTTTTGTAGCGTACACAAGTATTCGAAACACACGTGCATTTGTACAAGTGTGCAAGTGTTCACAAGCGTACAGGCGAGAATGTGCACAAGTATCCGAGTGTGTAAGTACACGAGTGAGCAAGTATGCGATTTACCGAGTATGCAAGGGTGCAAGTATACTGGTGTATGCCCTAGAATTGAAACTCGGTAGTAGAGACCTGAAAAATTTGCGGATTCATTTCGTGATATGCTACAATTCAAATAATTATACCTTAGTGCTGCTTCTACCACGGTTTCACTGTTAATCTGGAGCAATGAGGGCCAATCAGAGACCCTGACTCATAGAAGTGTCGAATCACAGACACCCAGTCGAGACGACTCACAAGTCAGCAGCCAATGAACAGTGTGCCGTTGTGCACTTGTTGTGTGGGCATGCGCCCATTATTGCTTATATGTTGTTTAATTAAATGCAAACTGGGAGGCTACTTTTTTAATTTTTTTTTAATACCTAATTGTTTTTAACTTTTTGATTATTTGAAGAATAATGAAATAATTATTATTTTAAGTATCAAGTTGTAAGAAATAATTGTTTTTGTATAAAAATCTTTTTTTTTGTTAAAATATATTTATGTCTTTGTTAAGCTTTGTGGATTTAAAAGAAAAACATATGGACGTTAAAAGACTTTAAAAGACTTTAAACATCATAAATTCCTTTTTCCTTTTGTTTATATTAATATTGTGGTTAAGATTAATTATTGAGTTATTGCACTTAAGTGCAGGAAAGTGTAACTTTTTAAGTTTCTCATCTCTATGTATTGTCATATCTATGGTCATCTTCATATTGGAAAGGAAAAGGTAGTACTTCCCTTTCTGTTTTTGTCAGCCATAATGTAGAGATCAAAATTTTTGTGCTCGTCACGTATCCATCGACATCCATGTCGAAAGTTGTGTATTTACTACCGCATTAGGTGAGTTTTACCGCCTTTTCCCCGGGAATCATTGTTTTATAATTATTTATGGGATAGTTTAATTTTTTGTTGTTAAAAAACTTGTTTAGCGGTCCGGGAGTTGGCGACCTCTCGCTGCCCCATGCCTGAGGTGTGATCCATAAGCTTCGCCCATAACATCTGGGCACCCCAGGGCTTGTCCCGTGGTTCTACGGCGATGGGAGCCGCCAACAAATATCCCAGGAAAGTTTTCGACGACTAAATCCTAAGCATGCAGCATGGGTAGTTAACCTGTTTCGGCCACGCGTATCTTGCAATTTCATCGACTATTTCATCAAACTACCCCTTTGGCATCGTAACCTACATTTAATTCCTGAGTAATATTTTAATTCTTTCTGTATCTTAATTTTACGTTAATTATTTTGAAAATGTAACTAAGTAATAATTTTTTGAAAATGTAACTAAGTATAATTGTTATGGGGGCCCCATTTTTGTTTTGACTGTACGAATACTCAATTAATACTCTTTATTGTGTTTTAAATAAATATGTTTTGTTATGGCTGACCCGATATCTGTGTATTTTATGTTGCAATTAACTAACCTTTTTATTTAATTTCTTATCTATATAAATTCTTAACAGGTTATCAACTTTTGTTCGGTAGTTTTCCCAGTCGGCATATTTCCTCTCTACTCATTATTTATTCAATACAACAAAGTGCCGTGCCATTGAGCCTAAGGTCCTGGAGTCTTCCGTCGTGATTTACCTTGGTGAGGTTTGGTAAACTGAGCCAAGAGTAAATAACGGCTCAAAAAGATGGTAGCAGAGCTGGTGGTTCTGGCATGTTGCTTTGTTGTGTTTCTTGTGCATGTGTAGGATATTTTATTTTCCTTGCATGTGTCCCTGCCTCAGAGTTTTGCATGGCTTGGAGATGGCAATAGTTTGTTTTGTTAATTTGGTCTTGTTATAAGTTTTGTAAGTTATTTGTTTATCATGACGTCTACTATTGTGCCTGAGTTCTTGTTAAAAGATGAACTTACTTTTGAGTGTCTTTCACGTGGTCTACCATGTGAAAACACCACAACTGCCGTTTTGCGTAAATCTCTGCGCACTGCCCTTCAGAATAATGTGCCTGTTGTTAGTGATAATTTAAAGGACATTGACCCTAATGAGGAATTTAATTTGGTCTCAAGTAAAATCCTTGTGTTACAAGAGTTAGTGACAAATCTTGTTGATGATGAGAATTTTGCGCTTACTTTGCCTAGAGTGAGAAATAGGTTGAGACATTTGGAACGACGCGTTCAATCCCTGTTAGAGTTACATTCTCTTGTTTTGTCTGAGGTCCAGGTTGCCTCATTAAAAAATGTTTTTGCAGAAGTTAAGAAACTACTTGAACTTGTCAGTAAATCAGAATTAGATTTTTCCCTTTTAAGAGACCTGAATCCTGTGTCATCCATGACACAAGTCTGTGACCGTCTTGCTGGGCTAGCATTGCCCTCTGCCTCTAAGCAGCATCCTACTACTGCACCTATTCCAGGTCCTTCTCATGTGAATTCCGATCCTCCTGTGGTTGATCTACCTAACCTAACCTACACCACGGTGACACCGCCCACGAGTTCAAATTCTCGTGTCACATTTAGTAACGCATCATGTGTACCACACCCAGTGACAACACATAACACTTCATTGCCCAATGTTTTTGGTAAATTGACTCACCCGCTAGAAAAAATGTTAAAGGATTTTCCGACCACTGATGGTCTGCATATTCCTACCTTTTTGAATTTTCTCAAGCTTATCGTCAAACTGAAACAAAGTAATAGTATACATGAAACTCAGATTTTAGAGGTTATATACCCTTTTACGCTTGGTCCGTTGGCTGAAAGGACACAGTTGGCCATTACACAAATGTTTTCGTTCGATCAGTATCATGAAGACATACTTAGTTTCTTCATCCCATCTAGGCTACTGACCCAACTACAGTTGAATAATTACAACAGATTACAAAAGCCAGGTGAACATCTTGCAGCCTATGTTAATGAGGTTAAAGAGGCGGCTGCTATTTTTCGTTTGCAAGTTAGTGAACAGGAGGTGATTAACACCATTCTAGATGGGCTCACACCTGATGAACGGTCCAGATTAGTTTTTCTAACTAAGCCTTGTACATTTTCCGAATTGGATAGGATGTGCATTCACTCCCAAAATGTCCGCTTTGCGGATCATCAAAGAAACGGGTCGTTTTCTCAGTATCCTGGAAATAAACAATTCAAGTATTATTCTAGCCCGCGTACTGAAATGCATCCCAGCCATAATACAGTATTTAGGACCTCAAACTCACGATTTCAGAATAATACACCAAGAAATCAGAATCAAACTTATCATGGGCCTATCTGCCATTTTTGTAAGAAGCCTGGGCATGTAATAAAAGAGTGTAGGGAACTAAAACAAAAAAATGCTTAAAGCAGGGAAGTAAAGTGAGCGGCTTCCACTGCAAAACTAAACAAGCCAATAATTCTCAATACAATGCTCACTTATTTCGTCAAATCAAATCTGCCCGGCATTTTCAAAGAAACTTTGGAATCCAAATTCCTTATAAGCGAAACCCAGATCATATTGGTAGTCTTGGTCTTCCTAATTTTGTGGGTTTAATTCCTGCACCTGTTCCTCGTATACCAGTAAGTTTCAATAATCTTGAGGAAGAAGCTCTTGTAGATTCAGGATCCACACGTTCCATTATTTCATATGATTTGTTTTCTAAGTTAAAAGCAGCTAACCTAGTCAAGTTTGTGGAGAAAGGTGATTTCAAGTGTTACACTGCATCTAATGATGTGTTACCCATATTTTGTCGTGCGACTATAAAGTTGAAAATTGCACATTTTACCTGGATGTTTCCATGTTTGGTTTCTAAAGAGGTGATTTTAGATTTTATTCTAGGGGCAGATTTTATGTCCAAATCTGGACTTGTTCTAGATATGCAAGAAAAGAGTGTTTTTTTTAAGTTTCAACCTAACCTTAAAATTAGTTTTGTGGGCACCAAACAGCAACATGATAACCTTGCAGAAATTAGTACAGAGAGCTACAGTAATAAAGAACATGACCCATTGGATCATTTACCTCACCAACAGCGAATCGCTATCAAAAATTTGTGTGAACAATTTCCTAAGGTTTTAACCTCAGAATTAGGGCTTATCAAACTGTTGGAATACGAAATCAAACTTAATGATAAAAGTTATGTCAAAAGTCAACCTTACCGTCTTGCACCTCCCCAAATGAATCTTTTGAGACAGGAAGTACAACAATTATTGGATAAAGGGGTCATTGAACAATCTACTTCACAGTATGCGAGTCCCGCATTTTTGGTCCCTAAACCTAATGGCAAACAACGTATGGTTGTAGATTTTCGTAAGCTTAACCAAAAAATTGAAATTGAGTCTGTCCCTTTGCCTGATTTGCATTCGGCATTTCATTGGTTTTCTAAAGCAAAATATTTTACCACCATTGATCTAAATTCAGCATACCATCAAATTCCGTTGAAACAGGAGTCAAAACCAATTACTAGTTTTTGCGTACCATGGAATTTATACCAATTTACTCGTGTTCCTTTCGGTCTTGCGACAGGCGCACAGGTTCTCACACGATTGTTGGATCAGATTTTTCATGACATCAAATTTAAGTTTGTTTACAACTATTTGGATGATCTGGTGGTATATTCCGAAAGTTTCGAGGAACATTACCAACACCTGAATGAAGTACTGTCTCGTTTGGAAAAGGCAGGTTTAACAGTGAATCCCCAAAAGGTTAAATTTGCAGTTCAGGAAATTTCATTTCTAGGTCACAAAATTTCTTCTCAAGGCATTTCCATCGACCCTGAACGTACCAAAGCAATTAGAGATTTTCCACCACCCCGTGATGTCAAGGGTATAGCCAGATTCATCGGTATGATTCAGTTCTTTGGAAAATTTATCCCTAATTTAGCGGAAAAAGCAGTCCCTTTAAATCACTTACGAAAAAAGAATGTGAAATTTGAATGGGGAGAGGAACAACAAAAGGCATTTGAAACTTTGAAACAGGATATTATGAGTCCACCTGTCCTCCGCATGGCGGATTTTTCAAAACCCTTTATTTTACAAACTGATGCTTCTAGTTCAGCCATAGGCGCAGTTTTGGCACAAGAGTTCGATGGTGTTAGACACCCTATTGCATTTGCATCCAGAACACTCACTTTTCAGGAGAAGAAATCATCTATTTATGAATTAGAATGTTTGGCTGTTGTTTTTGGTATCGATAAATTCAGACCTTATTTAGAGCATGCAGAATTTTTGTTGGAAACCGATAACCAAGCATTATCGTGGCTTTTGGCTCACCCACGTCAACTAGGCAAAATTGGTCGTTGGGTTATGAGAATTTCTTCGTTAAAGTTTAAAGTTCAACATATCCGTGGAACACAGAATGTAGTTGCGGATACCCTTTCACGCATGTTTAATGAGACTCAGGTTGATAAACCTCTAGATGATGCTGCTTGTAAAGTACTCTTAACCGATTTTCCCTTAGCTTTCAAAAATATTCAGGCTCATCAGGAAGAGGATGAAGAGCTGCAGAAAATTGTAACAAGTTTAAGATCCGGCATTTCCCAGGGCCCATATTTTTTATCTAAAGGTATCTTGTATTCAAGAATTCGAAATAACCAGAAACGTATTGTGCTACCTAAAATTCTGAAACCAGTTGTATTTGAATATTTTCATTCCTCACCTATTGGCGGGCACCTTGGCATTTATAAAACTATAGAGGCTATAAGAAAACATTTTGTGTGGAAAGGTATGCACAGTGAAATTTCAGAACGAGTTAAGAAATGTTACTTGTGTGCTTTTAGCAAACCTGCTCAAAATACCCATTTGGGTTTATTGGCATCAGAGGTCGCTGAACGGCCAATGCAGAAATTATTCATAGATTTTGTTGGCCCTTTGCCAAGGAGTAAGCAAGGGCATAATATGTTGTTAGTTTGTGTTGACGCCTTTTCCAAATTTGTTTGGCTTATTCCACTTCGAAAAGCTGATGCACCTTCCACTATCAAAGCTCTTCAAACTCAGATTTTTCAAAATTTTGGTATTCCATCTACTATTGTTTCTGACAACGGATCTCAGTTTACATCAAAATTATTTAAGAATATGTGTTTCACCCACGGCATACGCCGCATTACCATGTCTCCATACTATCCTCCGCCTTCGCATGCGGAAAGATTCAATCGTAATCTCCGTTCAGCATTAATTGCTTTCCATGCGAAAGACCAGTCTAGTTGGGACAAGAATTTAGTTTGGCTACAAATGGCTTTCAATTATGCCCGCCATGAATCTCATAAATCTACTCCATTTAATTTAATGTTTACTTTTGCTCCAAATAACCCTTTGTCAAATATTTGGTGTCTAAATGATTTGTTACCACAGGATCCACAAGGTGTTAAAGAAGTTTGGGCAGCTGCCCTCAAGAATTTGAAGCGGTCTCATGATAAAAGTCTTATTAAGTATAACAAGAATCGTATTGCAAATCCCTTTCGGCCAGGTGATCTGGTTTTGTGCAAAGCACACCCTACCAGCAAAGCAGTTGATAAGAGAATGGCTAAATTGTCTTTTCGTTGGTCAGGTCCATACCAGATCCAGCGCTTTCTTACCCCTGTTACAGCTAGTCTAGTAAATCCTGAAACGGGAGTTTATGTGACGAGAGCTCACATTTCCCATTTAAAAAGGTATTATTCTCAGCATTCAGTTTAAGTGTGCATTGTTTAGGAGCTGCAGCCTAACTTTGTGTCCAACTGTTGGCGTTGTTTTGTTATTTGGGTCTTTGACTCAGTTGATCGTGGACTGATCACCCACGTGTCCTAGTCTTTGAGTCCCTTGTAACTTTTGAACTCGAGTCATAAAAATAAGTAAATAAAAAACCATGGTACTAGTTTTTTAAGTTGTTGCAACATTTTTTTTATATATTCTTTTTTTAATCTCATTTCATGGGAACAAGTTTGGGTGCATAATGTAGTATGTTATTGTATTTACATGTAAGGGTAAATTTTTTTTGTTTCTTTGTTTCTTGGGTTAATATTTTCCAGTTGTTATGTGGGATCTTGGGTCGATATGTTTGTGACCACATATTTTTTTTGGTTATGTGTTTTAGTGTATTTTTTCCGTCTGCTCCGGGATGTTGGGCACCTTCGCCATGTTCGGGGCGGGGAGTCTTATTTCGTGTCTCTTCTATTTGGTTCTCAGCGATGTTACGGTAAACCTTCTCAACTCTGGTATTATTTTTGAAAAGGAAGATCCACTGTTGTTCTCAGACAATTTCTATTCCGTCGTGTTGAATTTTGACTTGATACAATTGGAAAATCAAAGTAATCAATTGGAGGTGGCGTTAAATGACATAATTAAAGTAAACAATGTGCACCTTATGGAAAACGATTCATGGAATGAAAACTTTGCTTTTGTGATCCACCAACTTGAAGATAATTTTAACGCATATAAATCAGAGACCAGTGCAATGACTTCTTTGTTGCCTCGAAAACATTTGCGCACTAAACGCGGTTTGCTTAATTTCGGTGGAAAAATTTTGAAAACTGTTTTTGGAACTCTTGACAATGATGACTTAATTAGTTTGGAAGAACGTCTCAAGGAAGTATCACTTAGTCAGGATGAAATTTCGGCCAGTGTTGTGAACCACATGTTTGTTGTGCAACATTTAGAAGAAAGAGTGATTAATAACACGAGACTTGTGAGAAATCTAGCTGAACATTATCTTGATAGCCACAATGCATTTTTTAAGCTTTTTAATAATACTATTCATGAGATTTGGGATAAAATCATGTTGGTGAATTGGCGAGTTGATTTGAATACCCTTTTATTTAGAATTAGTGAAGCCCTATCCACTGCACGTGTTGAACTTTCTGATTTGAGGCAAGCCATTGAAAGTAGTGTACATGGCAAATTAAGCTCTGTTTTGTTGCAACCAAAAGTTTTTATCAACATTCTAGAAAAGGTTCAACATTTAATCTCTTTACCCTTACACATGTTTGCTCCAGTTTCTTTTGATAATCTATATATGTTTTATGGTCTTAGTTCGGTCCAAGCAGTAATTTTTAATGGTTCATTGAATGTTGTTATTAACATACCTCTTGCCAATAAGGACAGTAGTTTTGAGTCATACCATGTTTTTACTTTTCCATTTTTCTTTCACAAACTTAACCATTATCTGTATCTTAAGGTTCACGATATCCTGTTAGTTAGTCCTGACAGAAAACGTTTTGCTACTGTTGACACTAATGTTCTGTCTGGTTGTAAAAAACATGGCATAACTTTATGTCCCTCTGTTTTCCCTTTTTTTGATTCCCATGTCAATAGTTGTGAATTTAACCTTTTTCTTGGCAAACCTTTCTTTGAATTTTGTGATAAATCTATTGTTTCCCTGCAACTACCTTTCTTCCTGAAGACAAATTCTTTGTGGATTTTTGCAAGCAACACATCCATTGATGTTACCTTTTTATGTCGAACGACCACCAAAGCTCTTTCACCGTTTACCATACCAATAATCGGTAGTGGTTTTATCAGTAATGCCTCACATTGTGATATTGTAAGTCCTTTTTTTAGAACTTTTGGTTCTGTTAGTTCATCCTTGACTTTCAATTTAACATTGCCTACTATACATATTCCTAAAGTAGATTTTAATGTAAGTAAGTTGACTTTTGCACCATTCCCTAATTTAACCTTAAATAACTCCATTGTTAAAGATATCATTAATCTTTTAATATCGCAACCCAGTGGTGCCTCCTTTCATGATGTGATTAATCTTCTTAAACCTCACCAGCAAGTTGAATCCAGTTCCTACCTTAACATTGTTGCTGTATGACTTGATTGTTGCTGTATCCTTATCTGCTCTGGTTGGCTTGGCCATTTTTATTCTCAGTCTTACTCTTTGGTTCAAGTTTCGGTCTCAAACGACCAACCCTCCTGTCTCTTCCTCTCCTATACCTGCAGGTACTATCTTGATTCCCTTAGCATCATCCTCCACCGTGGAGTAATTGTATCTTGTGTAATCTTAATTTTGTTTTATTTTTTGGGTGTTACCTTTGTCATGGGTATTTTAGTTTTAGTTAGTGCACTATTGCCATCTGCCAGCTGTGGTGTGCTTTGAGGGGGGGAGTGTGTGCCGTTGTGCACTTGTTGTGTGGGCATGCGCCCATTATTGCTTATATGTTGTTTAATTAAATGCAAACTGGGAGGCTACTTTTTTTTATATTTTTTTTTAATACCTAATTGTTTTTAACTTTTTGATTATTTGAAGAATAATGATATATTATTATTTTAAGTATCAAGTTGTAAGAAATAATTGTTTTTGTATAAAAATCTTTTTTTTGTTAAAATATATTTATGTCTTTGTTAAGCTTTGTGGATTTAAAAGAAAAACATATGGACGTTAAAAGACTTTAAAAGACTTTAAACATCATAAGTAGTATAGGAAAGTATTTCCGGGCGCACGGCGCTGGCGCGTGGTGTGTGGTCGGTGGTGTTATCCGCCATCTTGGATTGTGACGTCACGGCGGCCATCTTGGATGGATGTGACCTTGACCTTTGACCTTGACATTTGACCTTCAAAATGTGTCAAAATCCGCCAAAATTGGGCAAAATTTGCCCAAAATTCCTCAAAAATCGCCAAAATTTCCATTTCTGTGGAAAAAAGTTCCGCCAAAAAATCTCAAAAAATTCCTCAATTCAAAAATTTCTCTTTTCGAGGGAAAAATTCCCATTTCGAGGGAAAATTTCCCGTTTTTATTCCTCAAAAATCCCAGCGGCTAGAAATGTCCTGATAGAGGCTTAAGCATCCTTAACTCAAGCCTCAGTTAAGCCTCTGACGTCATCATGGATAATTACGTCACCGTTGCAATTTTCGTTACGGCCGCCATCTTTACTTTTTTATTTATTATCCGATTTTAACGAATTTTTTTAAAATTTATAAAAAAAATCACTTAGTAAATTTATAATAATTTTTTTATAAAAAACATATATTTACGACACGGAGCTCGGAGTCCGCGGTTCGAACCCGGCGAAGGCAAAAAAAATAAAAATGGCGACCGATCCTTCCCCCCGTGGTGGCTGCTGGCAGACTGACTCCCACCACTTTTTTCATAGCATATATATCATCCGGCAGTATGACGTCATGTCCGCCATCTTGTCTTCGATGCTGGAAGCCATCATAATTGTACCGTCGACGAGAGTGCGCTGACACCATGTTAGTTTAATTCTTATCCGCTAGAGTGCAGTAATCATTTATTATTGCTATGACACCCGACATCTTGTCATTTGGCCGCCATCTTGAAAACCCGTAATTATTTAGCTAGAAATTCGGGAAAAATTCCAAAATTCATTAAATAAATCACTCATTAACTTACATATTGATTCGATCCGCTCCAGTCCTTGGTTCGATCCCTGAATGATGCAAAACATTTAATTTTATGAAAAAAAATAATAATTCCAATAAACCATGTTCAACATTCGTAAAGAGACTTTAAATCCTCTACTACCATCATCATATCAGACGACAAGACTACCATATTGGAAATTCGTAATTGTAATGCTAGAGATTCGGGAAAAAGTTCAAAACTCATTAAATAAATTTGTAATCTATATACTGATTGATTAGATCGACTAAGGTCCTTGGTTCGATCCCTTGTCGATACAAAACAACTTTAATTTTAAAAAAGTACCAGAAAAGTGTAAGGTTCGAGGAATAAAACACCTAAAAGTTTTTTACAAACATAATATTTATTACACAATTTCTATCCTACTACAGAATCACTTGCGAAAGCCAGCAATCTTATAAAAATTTAGCCCTGCATAGACGTACAACGACTACTTCTTAGCTCCAAATGGCTCCAAATGCTCCAAACGGCCTCCAAATGGCTCCAAAAGCTCCAACAGCCTCCAAATGCTTAACACAGTTCCAAATGGCTCCAAATGCTCCAAACGGCCTCCAAATGCTTGACAGCTTCAACAGCTCCAACAGCCTCCAAATGCTTGACAGCTCCAAATGTTTCCAGCAGCTCCAAATGCTCCAAATTCTTGACAGCTCCAAATGCTTCAAATGGCTCCAAATGCTCCAAACGACTCCAAAAGGCTCCAAATGTTTCCAGCAGCTCCAAATGCTCCAAATTCTTGACAGCTCCAAATGCTTCAAAAGGCTCCAAATGCTCCAAATGACTCCAAAAGGCTCCAAATGCTCCAACAGCTCCAAAAAAAAGGCTCCAAATGCTCCAACAGCCTCCAATGCATAACACAGCTCCAAACGGCTCCAAATGTTCCAAACGGCCTCCAAATGGCTCCAACAGCCTCCAAATGCTTAACACAGCTCTAAATGGCTCCAAATGCTCCAAACGGCCTCCAAATGCTTGACAGCTCCAAATGTCTCCAGCAGCTCCAAATGCTCCAACAGCTCCAAAAAAAGGCTCCAAATGCTCCAACAGCCTCCAAATGCTTAACACAGCTCCAAATGGCTCCAAATGTTCCAAACGGCCTCCAAATGCTTGACAGCTCCAAATGTCTCCAGCAGCTCCAAATGCTCCAACATCTCCAAAAAAAAGGCTCCAAATGCTCCAACAGCCTCCAAATGCTTAACACAGCTCTAAATGGCTCCAAATGCTTGGCAGCTCCAAATGCTTCAAAAGGCTCCAAATGCTCCAAATGGCTCCAACAGCTCCAAAAGACTCCAAATGCTTCAAAAGGCTCCAATTGCTCCAAGAGCTCCATCTTCAATTGGTTCCAACTGATTCCTATTACTTTTATCGAACTTGGCATGATTACTAACATGTCTTTATCAGTATACATTTTGACTGGCAGAGGTAACGTTTTTTACACCTTTAAGTTATAATTTTTATTTAGAAATCAGATTTCGATAAATGATAGCTTCCATCTGGAAAGAAAATATATTAATTTATCTTCAAGTTTATACACATACATTTAATTTAATCCATTATTGTATGTAGCCAGCTTCCCTCAGTTCTTTGAGTATGAAGGATATTTCTTTAATGTTCGAATAGTTTCCTGCACAAAGCGATCCATGTAGTAGTCGTAGCCTGTTAACCAATATGTTAGGATCTTCCCATGAGGTATAATCAATCTCTTCTGCTTCCTTCATCATCCTTGCATGTTTATAATAAATATTATCTCTGGTGTCTATCGTTTTAACACCAACCACAAGGCCACTTTCGTCATCTTGCCAGTGATTATCACAAGCTTGATCAGGATAATTTATTTTATTACGTCGTTTCCATCGTTTTGGTCTCAAACCACCATCACAGTCTTCGCTCTTGCATGCTTTTGGTGCTTCAGTACAGTACTCAATCATGTCAGCCTCAGATGTGTCACCACAATCTTCAATCATGCCAGCCTCAGATGATTCATCAAAGTCTTCGACCTTGTAAGCTTCAGGTGGTTCTCCATCTTTCACATTTTCATGGAGACGACTAGATATTGGAGTAAATATATTTTCATTTCTAATGCGGTTACAACTTCCTTCGTTTGTTTTAAATTTTAAATTATTATCTTGATCTAGATCAGTAATTTTAGCATTAGCTTTTTCGCCTTCGTTCCTCTTCCGCGATGTTGTAGCCCAGTCTTCGTTATCTTTATTCATCTTAATTGTACAGGTCTTGTAATGTCTATCCAAGTAATATCTTCTACCAAAGGATTTCTGACACTGACTGCAATGAAATGGTTTTTGACAAGGACCCAAATTACACTCGCTTCTCTCATGTCGTTTAGCATTCTTTCTCAAGGTAAACACCTTGCTACAGTATCTACAGCGATGACGTTTTGATACAGCAACAAATCCCGTTTCAGGATTCATATTAGTTATTGAGACTAATGCCAGATGCAAACTAAGAGTTTTAAATTAGATATATTACTTAAATAGAATTTTTTAATTATTTCATCAGCGAGAATTAATTTATCTCATTCAAAGGTACTTGTTGCAAGTAGTTCTGCTTTTCAACAACAGATGTCGCCACATGTTACTTGCAGGTAAATAATATTTAGTTCTTTTATGCGGGATGCGGGATGCTCACTAACGATCGCAAAAGAAGGATGGCTTCGCTAGACTCCAAGGAGAAGGAAGTTCGTCCATCCTGTTAGTGCTTCTTAGATTTCTCAGAGATTATTTGACTGAGTAATGATATTTTTTTTTTTTTAAATTTCCACCTGATAAAAATATTACAAGTGCTGATTTATTGGCAGAATTTCAATAATTAAATGTAACCTTGAATAAAAAAAATGACATGACTCATTAAGTAAAAAATTCTTCATGCAGAGATCAATTCCTCATCAGTAACCAGAAGCACTCGGAGAAAACCATCAGATGTCTAGTCAGGAATAATAAGAAGCACCCAGAGAAAACCATCATAATATTGTCAAGAATAAACGGGAGCACACGGAGAAATCCACCATAATATTGACAAGAATAATCAGGAGCACACGGAGAAAACCACCGCAAGTTTTCTTTGATATCATAAAATTTCAGGGAAAAAAAAAATAAAAAAAAAATAAATTAATAAAAAATAAAAAAAAATAAATAAAAAATACATAAATATATTCTGCTAGCTTGTGAACTTCTCATTGTTGAACAAAGATAGAGTTCTAGTACAAGCCAGAATTTTATGTATTTTTTATTTTATTTTTTTTTTAATTTTTTATTAATTTATTTTTATTTTTTATTATTTTTTTTCCCTGAAATTTTATGATATCAAAGAAAACTTGCGGTGGTTTTCTCCGTGTGCTCCTGATTATTCTTGTCAATATTATGGTGGATTTCTCCGTGTGCTCCCGTTTATTCTTGACAATATTATGATGGTTTTCTCTGGGTGCTTCTTATTATTCCTGACTAGACATCTGATGGTTTTCTCCGAGTGCTTCTGGTTACTGATGAGGAATTGATCTCTGCATGAAGAATTTTTTACTTAATGAGTCATGTCATTTTTTTTATTCAAGGTTGCATTTAATTATTGAAATTCTGCCAATAAATCAGCACTTGTAATATTTTTATCAGGTGGAAATTTAAAAAAAAAAATATTATTACTCAGTCAAATAATCTCTGAGAAATCTAAGAAGCACTAACAGGATGGACGAACTTCCTTCTCCTTGGAGTCTAGCGAAGCCATCCTTCTTTTGCGATCGTTAGTGAGCATCCCGCATCCCGCATAAAAGAACTAAATATTATTTACCTGCAAGTAACATGTGGTGACATCTGTTGTTGAAAAGCAGAACTACTTGCAACAAGTACCTTTGAATGAGATAAATTAATTCTCGCTGATGAAATAATTAAAAAATTCTATTTAAGTAATATATCTAATTTAAAACTCTTAGTTTGCATCTGGCATTAGTCTCAATAACTAATATGAATCCTGAAACGGGATTTGTTGCTGTATCAAAACGTCATCGCTGTAGATACTGTAGCAAGGTGTTTACCTTGAGAAAGAATGCTAAACGACATGAGAGAAGCGAGTGTAATTTGGGTCCTTGTCAAAAACCATTTCATTGCAGTCAGTGTCAGAAATCCTTTGGTAGAAGATATTACTTGGATAGACATTACAAGACCTGTACAATTAAGATGAATAAAGATAACGAAGACTGGGCTACAACATCGCGGAAGAGGAACGAAGGCGAAAAAGCTAATGCTAAAATTACTGATCTAGATCAAGATAATAATTTAAAATTTAAAACAAACGAAGGAAGTTGTAACCACATTAGAAATGAAAATATATTTACTCCAATATCTAGTCGTCTCCATGAAAATGTGAAAGATGGAGAACCACCTGAAGCTTACAAGGTCGAAGACTTTGATGAATCATCTGAGGCTGGCATGATTGAAGATTGTGGTGACACATCTGAGCCTGACATGATTGAGTACTGTACTGAAACACCTAAAGCAGGCAATATCGAAGACTGTGATGGCAGTCTGAGACCAAAACGATGGAAACGACGTAATAAAATAAATTATCCTGATCAAGTTTGTGGTGCTGACATGATTGAAGACTGTGGTGACACATCAGAAGCTGGCATGATTGAAGATTGTGGTGACACATCTGAGGCTGACATGATTGAGTACTGTACTGAAGCACCAAAAGCATGCAAGAGCGAAGACTGTGATGGTGGTTTGAGACCAAAACGATGGAAACGACGTAATAAAATAAATTATCCTGATCAAGCTTGTGATAATCACTGGCAAGATGACGAAAGTGGCCTTGTGGTTGGTGTTAAAACGATAGACACCAGAGATAATATTTATTATAAACATGCAAGGATGATGAAGGAAGCAGAAGAGATTGATTATACCTCATGGGAAGATCCTAACATATTGGTTAACAGGCTACGACTACTACATGGATCGCTTTGTGCAGGAAACTATTCGAACATTAAAGAAATATCCTTCATACTCAAAGAACTGAGGGAAGCTGGCTACATACAATAATGGATTAAATTAAATGTATGTGTATAAACTTGAAGATAAATTAATATATTTTCTTTCCAGATGGAAGCTATCATTTATCGAAATCTGATTTCTAAATAAAAATTATAACTTAAAGGTGTAAAAAACGTTACCACTGCCAGTCAAAATGTATACTGATAAAGACATGTTAGTAATCATGCCAAGTTCGATAAAAGTAATAGGAATCAGTTGGAACCAATTGAAGATGGAGCTCTTGGAGCAATTGGAGCCTTTTGAAGCATTTGGAGTCTTTTGGAGCTGTTGGAGCCATTTGGAGCATTTGGAGCCTTTTGAAGCATTTGGAGCTGCCAAGCATTTGGAGCCATTTAGAGCTGTGTTAAGCATTTGGAGGCTGTTGGAGCATTTGGAGCCTTTTTTTTTGGAGATGTTGGAGCATTTGGAGCTGCTGGAGACATTTGGAGCTGTCAAGCATTTGGAGGCCGTTTGGAACATTTGGAGCCATTTGGAGCTGTGTTATGCATTTGGAGCTGTGTTATGCATTTGGAGCTGTCAAGAATTTGGAGCCATTTGGAGCTGTGTTAAGCATTTGGAGGCTGTTGGAGCATTTGGAGCCTTTTTTTGGAGCTGTTGGAGCATTTGGAGCTGCTGGAGACATTTGGAGCTGTCAAGCATTTGGAGGCCGTTTGGAGCATTTGGAGCCATTTAGAGCTGTGTTAAGCATTTGGAGGCTGTTGGAGCCATTTGGAGGCCGTTTGGAACATTTGGAGCCGTTTGGAGCTGTGTTATGCATTGGAGGCTGTTGGAGCATTTGGAGCCTTTTTTTTGGAGCTGTTGGAGCATTTGGAGCCTTTTGGAGTCATTTGGAGCATTTGGAGCCTTTTGAAGCATTTGGAGCTGTCAAGAATTTGGAGCATTTGGAGCTGCTGGAAACATTTGGAGCTGTCAAGCATTTGGAGGCTGTTGGAGCTGTTGGAGCTGTCAAGCATTTGGAGCATTTGGAGCTGCTGGAAACATTTGGAGCCTTTTGGAGTCGTTTGGAGCATTTGGAGCCATTTGAAGCATTTGGAGCTGTCAAGAATTTGGAGCATTTGGAGCTGCTGGAAACATTTGGAGCTGTCAAGCATTTGGAGGCTGTTGGAGCTGTTGGAGCTG
Source organism: Bacillus rossius redtenbacheri (assembly GCF_032445375.1). Taxonomy (NCBI): domain Eukaryota; kingdom Metazoa; phylum Arthropoda; class Insecta; order Phasmatodea; family Bacillidae; genus Bacillus; species Bacillus rossius. Next base: position 39,991,982 of record NC_086338.1, read on the forward strand.
TCAAGCATTTGGAGCATTTGGAGCTGCTGGAAACATTTGGAGCTGTCAAGCATTTGGAGGCCGTTTGGAGCATTTGGAGCCATTTGGAACTGTGTTAAGCATTTGGAGGCTGTTGGAGCTTTTGGAGCCATTTGGAGGCCGTTTGGAGCATTTGGAGCCATTTGGAGCTAAGAAGTAGTCGTTGTACGTCTATGCAGGGCTAAATTTTTATAAGATTGCTGGCTTTCGCAAGTGATTCTGTAGTAGGATAGAAATTGTGTAATAAATATTATGTTTGTAAAAGACTTTTAGGTGTTTTATTCCTCGAACCTTACACTTTTCTGGTACTTTTTTAAAATTAAAGTTGTTTTGTATCGACAAGGGATCGAACCAAGGACCTTAGTCGATCTAATCAATCAGTATATAGATTACAAATTTATTTAATGAGTTTTGAACTTTTTCCCGAATCTCTAGCATTACAATTACGAATTTCCAATATGGTAGTCTTGTCGTCTGATATGATGATGGTAGTAGAGGATTTAAAGTCTCTTTACGAATGTTGAACATGGTTTATTGGAATTATTATTTTTTTTTCATAAAATTAAATGTTTTGCATCATTCAGGGATCGAACCAAGGACTGGAGCGGATCGAATCAATATGTAAGTTAATGAGTGATTTATTTAATGAATTTTGGAATTTTTCCCGAATTTCTAGCTAAATAATTACGGATTTTCAAGATGGCGGCCAAATGACAAGATGTCGGGTGTCATAGCAATAATAAATGATTACTGCACTCTAGCGGATAAGAATTAAACTAACATGGTGTCAGCGCACTCTCGTCGACGGTACAATGATGATGGCTTCCAGCATCGAAGACAAGATGGCGGACATGACGTCATACTGCCGGATGATATATATGCTATGAAAAAAGTGGTGGTAGTCAGTCTGCCAGCAGCCACCACGGGGGGAAGGATCGGTCGCCATTTTTATTTTTTTTGCCTTCGCCGGGTTCGAACCGCGGACTCCGAGCTCCGTGTCGTAAATATATGTTTTTTATAAAAAATTTATTATAAATTTACTAAGTGATTTTTTTTATAAATTTTAAAAAAATTCGTTAAAATCGGATAATAAATAAAAAAGTAAAGATGACGGCCGTAACGAAAATTGCAACGGTGACGTAATTATCCATGATGACGTCAGAGGCTTAACTGAGGCTTGAGTTAAGGATGCTTAAGCCTCTATCAGGACATTTCTAGCCGCTGGGATTTTTGAGGAATAAAAACGGGAAATTTTCCCTCGAAATGGGAATTTTTCCCTCGAAAAGAGAAATTTTTGAATTGAGGAATTTTTTGAGATTTTTTGGCGGAACTTTTTTCCACAGAAATGGAAATTTTGGCGATTTTTGAGGAATTTTGGGCAAATTTTGCCCAATTTTGGCGGATTTTGACACATTTTGAAGGTCAAATGTCAAGGTCAAAGGTCAAGGTCACATCCATCCAAGATGGCCGCCGTGACGTCACAATCCAAGATGGCGGATAACACCACCGACCACACACCACGCGCCAGCGCCGTGCGCCCGGAAATACTTTCCTATACTACTATCATAAATTCCTTTTTCCTTTTGTTTATATTAATATTGTGGTTAAGATTAATTATTGAGTTATTGCACTTAAGTGCAGGAAAGTGTAACTTTTTAAGTTTCTCATCTCTATGTATTGTCATATCTATGGTCATCTTCATATTGGAAAGGAAAAGGTAGTACTTCCCTTTCTGTTTTTGTCAGCCATAATGTAGACATCAAAATTTTTGTGCTCGTCACGTATCCATCGACATCCATGTCGAAAGTTGTGTATTTACTACCGCATTAGGTGAGTTTTACCACCTTTTCCCCGGGAATCATTGTTTTATAATTATTTATGGGATAGTTTAATTTTTTGTTGTTAAAAAACTTGTTTAGCGGTCCGGGAGTTGGCGACCTCTCGCTGCCCCATGCCTGAGGTGTGATCCATAAGCTTCGCCCATAACATCTGGGCACCCCAGGGCTTGTCCCGTGGTTCTACGGCGATGGGAGCCGCCAACAAATATCCCAGGAAAGTTTTCGACGACTAAATCCTAAGCATGCAGCATGGGTAGTTAACCTGTTTCGGCCACGCGTATCTTGCAATTTCATCGACTATTTCATCAAACTACCCCTTTGGCATCGTAACCTACATTTAATTCCTGAGTAATATTTTAATTCTTTCTGTATCTTAATTTTACGTTAATTATTTTGAAAATGTAACTAAGTAATAATTTTTTGAAAATGTAACTAAGTATAATTGTTATGGGGGCCCCATTTTTGTTTTGACTGTACGAATACTCAATTAATACTCTTTATTGTGTTTTAAATAAATATGTTTTGTTATGGCTGACCCGATATCTGTGTATTTTATGTTGCAATTACCTAACCTTTTTATTTAATTTCTTATCTATATAAATTCTTAACAGGTTATCAACTTTTGTTCGGTAGTTTTCCCAGTCGGCATATTTCCTCTCTACTCATTATTTATTCAATACAACAAAGTGCCGTGCCATTGAGCCTAAGGTCCTGGAGTCTTCCGTCGTGATTTACCTTGGTGAGGTTTGGTAAACTGAGCCAAGAGTAAATAACGGCTCAACAGGTGGCATTTGCCCGTTTGTGTAGAGTGTAGTGGAGTCTATCCTGGAGGTCATTGAGCCCGCGAATTTTTACGGTCTCTACTCGTTAGTGATGTTTCTTATGTGTTTAGGCTGGGAAACACCGGGTACTTCAGCTAGTAACTAATATTTGCAATTTAATCAACAGGGGCGACTCCAGGCCCCACACCGTTGCTTTTCATTTTTATTTATTCTAGCTTGTCTAGTGTTCTGTTTAAAAAATATGGACATTAATGTCAAAACGAAAATGAAAATTGTATTACTTTGTAACTTAATGTGCTGGTCAATACCTAATTCGATTCATGATTTCGTATTAAAAAAAAAAACTTTCAAGTAACTTATTGCCACGTATAAAAATTTGATTATACCCGAAATTTTGATCGTAAGCATTTATAAAACTGACCCGAGAATAATTAATCAGCAAAGAATACATTAAAATATTCTAGGATAAATCAGAAAAAAAAATATCGTTGAAATTTAAGTTCCATGAAGGGTTAAAAATGTTTGAAAGAGTTAATATTTTTCATATTTTTCGGGAAAGGGCCTCCAAAAAAGTAAATAGCCCCGGGCCCCTCGGAGTGTAGGGCGAGCACTGGTAATCGATAACCTAACAGCTAAATAGTACAACATGTCGATAATTGTGCAAAAAATTTAAAAGATAACGCAACAAATACATTCTTACAGAAGTATTAGATATAATTCAGTTACATTTAAATGTTTGTATATTTTCTTTAGTTCACTTTGAGGCATACAGCCTAATGATCTCTACGGACAATATCCTCTTTGGATTCCAATCCAGAAATTAAAGTAGCCTGCTTTTTATTTTGAAAGCTAATTGTATTTTTTTTAAATATATCAATAACACCTTGACAGTTATTTTTGCTTACACGTGAACTTAAAAAATTTCTGCGTGCTATGACTGCCTATCTACCAAAATTTCATGGAAATCCAATCAAATTTTCGTGATGTATCGTAGATCAAAGCCACATGCAAACATACACACATACATTGAAACGCCAATCGCTCTGGTTACAGACACCTTTTTAATTTTTCAAAAATTCAAATGAACCAATCACATGCAATCCAGCCGGAAGGTAAAATTGGGCAGCAGCCAATGCACAGTGCACACCGACTTATTTTTTTGTACACGTGTGTGTAGTTCTTTCTCCCGCAAGAAGATGAATTTTGAAGATAACATTTAATTAGGTACACCAGAGCAGAGAGTGTGTTGTTAACAATAACTTTACTTTTCATGCGAAATTTGAATAATGGTCTCCAGACATTCAATACCATTTTTAATTTTAAACTTTTTTTTGTGTGTTTGTAATTAAAAAAAAAATCTTACAGACCAAAATTGAGCTAGGTGGGCCGCTTGATTACTTCCTTTCGTAACGTCGCTCGCGTTCAAACTACCGTGCATGATGGACAAAGGAATTGACGCAACAATTGTTTGGGTCTCTCCACACACACACACACACACACACACACTATTGGTCTTCCATCTCCTCTAAGCTGTACTTCAAAAAACCGAAAGGAGGGGAGGATGCCAATGTGGATTCTCTTAACAAAAATAAAAGTGAGTGAGTCAGTACTCGCCAGTAATTTTAAACATCTATCCTCGGTAACAAGCAAATTCACGAGTTTTCATGTTGTTCAAGTTGCAATTAAACTTATAACACTAAACTCGGACACAACATTTTAAGTAGAATTCTTTAAAATAATGCCGAGGATGATAAATATACTGATAAATAAAACATTTGCTTTTAAAGTACATACCAAAATTTCTAGACGCTAATTACACACTTAATTTCTGCGTCCGCCGCTAGAATTCGCTGCCTGAATCCTAAACGTTCCCTGCCACCATCCCCCGCAGATGGCAGCATAAAACAAATGGAAATTTTAAACTACCAGAAACGGCTCCGATCAAAGCGAAAAAGAAATCCTAAACCTCGGCTTTGAACCCGAATTTTGACAAAGAATTTTATTAAAATAATGCCAATATTATTAAAATTCACTAAACAGTTAATACTGAAAAAAAATTCGCACATGTTAGAAGTTGTACTTCTATGAAATAACGAAAATATTAACCTGAAACATTTAAAAACACATATTATAACACTAAGTATATGTTTGTATAAATTTGTTTAGATTAAAAGACTGAAACAAAGAAACCTTAATCTTATTCAAGGGATTCAACATTATTATATTATATTTATATATTTTAATGTTATTGAAAAGTGAAAAAAAATCAAATGACGAAATTTTAAACCACGTTTCATGAAGTTACCAAACGTACAGGCTACAGCTGCACTACCGAGCATGTGGAGAATAATGCAGAGTATATATTATCACTGTAATGACAGGTTTCTTAGGTAATTTAAAACTTTAAAACACTTTTTACTATGATTATTTTAGTTTACCGAATATATTCCGGAGTAGTTTCATTATCATTAAGTTTAATTTGGCATACCAATACGTTTGGCATGTACCCCAGTGTTTACGAAAGTGAGTTTATAAGGGGTTATGTTACTACACGTAGTTCCGTTACTTTTGTGCCTTATTTCCAGTCATTGACTTCCGTTTCAGTTTCACGAAATGACTCCTACCAAATGCCGTATAGCGAGAGCTACGATGTTTACTCTACACTTTTATACGAAAGGTTCCTTTGGAAACCAGTAGCCAATAGTGTAATACTACAAGAAAGATATTGTTACTGCTTACTACACATGGCTATGATTATTATTGCATATAGTATATAAGTTCGTCGAGATAATGCTGAGTCTTTCTAACGAAAATTGGCACTAATATTATACTTTATGTTTCATTAAAACATAGTTAATTTAAACCACGGAAAAAATAATCGAAAATTCAACCAATTGACTTTACTTTATCGCATCACATTATTTTGTGCGTAGTTGATACAGGAAAACTATTCAGGGAACGGTTAACAAATAACATTAACTATTGGAGGTATTGGGACGACACAAAGCAAAATGCCTGGTTAAGAATTCGAACCCAGTTTTACATCGAACACTATTTTGTAGATACTTTTTTTTAAAAATGTAAATGTACAAATTTACTCATATCTGTAATGGATTTTTCTGTTCCATTTGCAAAAAAATAAATTACAGAGTATTAAGCATTCTTCCTTGATATTTTCGAGTCTAAGTTAGTTACTGCTGGCTCGTTTTTGTTTTGGAAGATGCTCGAAGAATACGCGAATATCTGTATGTATTTTCTTTGGCGAAAGTTTTTTTTTAAATTTTATTTAGGATTTTAGGCCTTGTCCAATGTGAGGTCATTGGAAACAAGATAAAACCAAGAAAACATCAAGAACAAGACGCAGGTAAATTGAGGAATGACTTTATCTGTGATGGGTTTTATCATTGCATTTAACGTCACGCGATTGTGTGCACTGTCTTGATGATGAATGGACATCCTAGGTTATAGTGGATACAAAATGCACTGCTCATAAACCTAATTTTTTAATATTTCATTCGATTCAAGCTGAAGTACCCGGGGTTTCCCGGGCTTTACACATCATGATGCGGTGTCTTTTAATAGAATTCGTTCCCATCCACTTTAACTGGAGCAGTAATTGAACATCTGTCGTCCCACGAGCCAGGATAGTAAAAGTTAATTTGGATTGATTTTCTTTACATTGGTTGACGAGTTTGGACTACACTATTTGATTTCGTGATTTTCACATCGACTTTTCACTTTTAACGTGTCAGATTTTACTGAGTTTGATCCTTCATTTGAGGTGACATTTGAGAGAAACAATTTTGCCGTGAATACATGAAAAATGTAGTAATTAACATTTTTTTGCAAACATAATTTTATATATTCATATGTTGTAATATAATTGCGATTCATTATGACGGTTGTTATTTATCCTGCTTTTTTTCCTTTCACATGACTGTTTTATTGTTATGTTAATTGCGTTTATTGTGACATGATGATGTTAATTTCAATCACAGAGATAAACTGTCACGTGAAAGACCTTTTTGTTTGCAATTTCTATATTAATAAAGGAGAGAATTTGTTCGTCTGTTTGTCGGTAGCTTGCAAAGTGCAGTGACGGTGAGGCATAGAACCGTGAAATTTGGCATGGGGATTATCCTTGCACTTGGAAGAGATTTTTTAGAATTTCATCTCGGTTCTTCTTCTTCTTTTTGTTGCGATTTTGAACTTTTTTTCCCGATAATCTCTATAGAAATGGCGGTTGCATTGTTGTTGCCTTCTTCGTCTCCATGGCATCGGCTGTAGCATTGTTGATTATTCTTCCTTAGGCTCCATGACAACGGATACCGCAACGTTGATGCTTCAGTCGCTTTCGTATCGTAATTTAGTGCGTCTGTAATTATTATCTTTGTTATAAAATCAACACGGCATTAGTTAAATAAATTATAATTTTAAGGACCCCCCTCCAAAAGGGATGGGGTCTTTGGTTCTTAATTTTTTCCGTTTATCTTAGTTTAAATATTTTTTGTACTTAGCTGATTTACTAAATTAGATTTATTTTTTATTTTTCGTTCAAGACGCGTAGTAGCGTACCCACGGGGAGGGGCATATACAATGAGCAGTGCGATATTGTACTGTCTGTAGCCTTTCGAAGCAAAGCGCGGGAACAACAGCGTAGAATAAGACGTCAGTATACACTGATATTATTTGATTAAAATTGTCTTTGGTTTTTGAAAATACTATTTTTTAAGATCATTATTCACAATTAGTTAATCACATGCCGCGTGTATTTATTGGTTTACTGCAGAAAATAAAGAACGTTAAAGAATTGTTAAGAAATGTAATGTTTAGGTATTCATGTGTGTCCGGCCCTAGGTTTACTTTCGAAAATGACGCCTCGCCCTCGAAAAGAGTGGAGTTGACGATCACCGAACAAGAGGGCTAAGTTCTATTTTTTTGGGACTGCGAAAATTCGCGGTTTCAAGGACCCCCAAGATACTCCATGCACTCGGGAAAATTACGCCTGCTCATTGGCCACCGACTCGTGACTCCCGTTAACTGGTCTTTATTTTGTTGAGGACTTTCCATTGGCTCGGGGTCATTTTTTTTTTGGAGTAAACTGTGGTCCTAATCAGCCGAAAGAAACATGAAGGTGAACATGTTCGGATTATAGCCTGTCGCGAGATGGATTCCGAGAAATTTTTTTTCCGGGTTTCTTTATCTATTTTGGATCCAGCCCCCACGACACCAACGGGGAAAGGAACCTTCAACGAAGAGGTGTGGAGGGGGGGGGGGGGAAATCGTGTTTACGTCGGGTGGGCGCGGTGATCGGGCCGTGTTTTTGCGTGTCCGGCTGCGACGGCGAAGTGAGGGGTAGCTGAAACGACCCCGGGGTCGTCGTGGATGCGTGATTGGTCGCGGGGAAAAAGGAGGGGAGGGGAGGGGTGGAGTGGGGACGGACCTTTATCACGGCCGCGGGCACAAAAGACGACGGCACGGGCGCAGGGCCCCGCTGATTGATGGCTGGTGTTGGGTCCCTACGAGAGAGACGAACACGCGGGGGAGGATTGCCGTAGTGAGGGGGAAGGGGGGAAGGGGACTCCGCGCGGTGTTGGGCGTCGCGTCTGCGCGATCGTCAACTCTTCGCCTCCCCGGAACGGCAAGGGGGGAGGGGAAGGGCAAGGGGGGGGGGGGGGAGAGGGCCGTCGCGTCGGCAGAGATCGCGCGCCGGTTCTCAGTCGGGCGCCGGCGTCCGTGCGGCTCCCTTTTCCTCTCGACGTCGCCTCTCTCCCGCGCGAAACACAGAGAGAGAGAGAGACGGAGAAGAAGAAGGAACACGAAGGAGAGGAGGAAGACCCCAGGGGGAGGTGGTCCTCGCGACAACCGCCATCTCGGAGGTCCTTCGCCAGACTTCCGCCAGCCCCTCTCCTCGGGAGACAGGTATGTACTCGCATGATCCTTCCCCTACAAACGCACCGGCAATGTCGAGGAAGGGGAAAAAAAAGGGGGCGAGGGTGGAAATTATTTTGGTCAGGAACCCGATCTCCGATTCGCTGGACACTCATTCACGGAAGATTGAAAAGTATGTAACTTTCTTTCCGACCAACCATGAAGACCCGCGCTCTAAGCATCGAACTGCGAAAAAACCACTGGAAACAAGCGGACTTCGGCTGATAAACAGTCGAAATTGTTTCATACCAGAAATAAACCGATTTTTTTTAGGGCCATACAAAAATTTCGCGAAAAGATTTCAGAGACTAGCGGAAAGTTAAAACACTGTATCATAAATTTGTGTTTTTCGTGATTGGGTGAGTTTCGTTCAGGCACATGTCGATTGTTACAACACCAATCTCAGTGATTCAATGCGGAAGCAAACGCGACCTGAGTGGCTCGGGTCAAATGAGGCAACGACCTCTCGCGTAGACGGCGTACAATCACAAACAAAAAACCGCTGGTGTTGGTTTACTTTGTTGCAATCTAGTAGGCGTTCAAATTTTTTTTCGCCAAAAAATGCATGCCCCTACTGATTTGTAACAAACTTATTTCAGTGACTAAATTTGACCGTTTTGGAAAACAGAATCGTTTTAATGACATGCAATGGGTTTTATTGATCCACCGATTATTAACAGCTTTATGTAAGTAACATTTATCAGTAGTCGTCGAAATATACAGGACGAGTCTGAATTCTACCGACACACTTTGACTGTAGGCTCACCACGACAAATTAATTTAAAAAAAACATTTATCTGACTTATTGTCTAAAGTACTTCCCAAGGCTGGAGTACGTCACTGAAGTTGTGGTTGAACAACATTTTTAATGTAAATAATAGAGAGGGTAGCTATTTAAGATGGCGCACTGGGTATCTGGATAATGTTTAAGTGAATGAAATTCTACAACCAACCGCGATTTAAAAAAAATTTGTTTCATTCACATAATTTTGTGACGTGCTATTACAACCCTTTATTTCAATTAATTAATGTTGTAACAGAGACAAAATTTGTGGTGATTGTAGAACTTCATTCAATTAAACTTGATTCAGACTTTAGACCATTAGTTTTCAACTTATTTTCTCTTGACAAACCTGGAGCCGATGTTTGTCGGTCTATTCAGACTCATCCTGTATAGTACTTGGTAAGCTTAACTATCTCCGAAGTTATGTGAATATTTTGTCGCTGCCATGGCTGAAGACCAAAGTTAACAACAAAAGCCGTTGACTGCAAAATCAGAAGCTAAGAAATCAATATGTGTGTTCGCTATGTCGGGATACTCTTTAGAATGCCGAATCGCTGTAGATAGGGAATTGAATTTATACGCGAAAAAATCTGAACGCCTATTAGACTGCTACAAGGTAAACCCACACCAGCGGTTTCTTGTTTGTGATTGGCTGCCGTCTGCATGAGTGGTCGTTGCTTTATCTGACTGAACCACTCAGGTAGCGTTTGCTTCCGCAATGAATTACTGAGACTGGTGTTGTAACAATCGACATGTGCCAGAACGAAACCCACCAAATCACGAAACACAGATTTATGATACAGTGTTTTGACTTTCCGCTAGTCTCGGAATCTTTTCGCGAAATATGCATGGCCTTCGTTATAGATTACGAGTGTTTTATCGTGGTTTCATTCTGATTCAAGGATAGTATTCTAAATAATTATGCTTATATGAATATTCTATTTTTTCTCATTATTTTAAAATAATTAATAAGTTGAAAATTGATAATTCTTTATTAATGTTTTTTATATATTTAATAAGCGCGTGTTTAACAGCGATCAGAAAAATTAAAGGTTAATTATTAATTTCTCCCAGCATAAACAAACACTATAAAATCACGTTAAACTGTTAATTTTGAATAAAACTCTAGTATGTGGCCTGAGGTTTTCATAATTTTTGAAAAAATATTTATTTATTTTTGGTTTAAGAATGATAATTTTAAAATAAAAAGATTCGCGACAAAATCTTCATACTAACAGTTATTTAAAAAAAAAAAAAACTGTATCACACAATTTTATGTTCTCGATTCGTACTAGGGCGGAAAAATATATTAAACTTAAAACTCTTAAATAAACCCGCATTACATTGATGAAAAAAAAACACATTTATAAACTATTAATCGTAGTTATGTTATTGACACAGGCGAAAACACAAAATTATTAGGGACTGGGAAAATTCGTCGGTTCAATAACCTCTGGAATAGATTTTTACGATCTTCTAAGTGTACACGGGGAAATAACACCTGCTGATTGGCTACTGACTCTTGACACCTGTTAACTGGGATGCTTGTGATTCGATAGTTATTTTGCTGAGGGCTTTTTATTCGCTCAGAGTCCCTCAGATAAACTGTGGTAAAATATTGAAGCAGTATGAGGATGAACGAGTTTAGATTCTAGCCTATCGCGAAAAATAATCCGCGAATTTATTTCGGTTTCTAAAAATTATTGATGAAAAATAACTTAGTAAACTACCTCCTGGAAGTCGACTGACCAATATTCGTAGAGGGAAGAGCACTTCTACGGTATAGATGTTTGCAGTACAACTGGTAACCGTAACAATGGCCGAAATATTCGGCTCTCCATGCATTATACTAAGGAATACGGAAATTTCACACGTTCATTAAGTCGGAAGTCATAAAGTGAACCTCCACACTCCCGCACTGTGATCATGATTGGACCGCAGTTGTTTGGACACGCCCCTATACGACCGTGAGCCAAAGACGCCCAGCTAGAGCCAATTAACAAGGATAACAATAATTCTCGCCAAGAAATCAACCAACGGAAAAGCAAACACGGGTTCAGCGCACCTATGATTTTGAATTCTACCCTGAGGTGAAACTATTCCGCGAAATTTCCGCGTCTCTAATCTCTGTAATTATAAAACTGTAACAGAAGTGTGTCCGTCTGTTTGCCTGTTTGTCTGTTCGAGCATCACGCCAAAACCACTGGACCGGTTTTGATGAAACCTGTTTGTTTTTTAAAGCTTATTACTAAACTTAATGGATGGTTTACAAGCTAGGGGCATGCATATTTCACGAAAAGATTTCGAGACTAACTGAAAGTTAAAACACTGTAGCATCGTCTGTGTTTCGTGATTGGGTGAGTTTCTCCCAGGTACATATAGATTGTAACAACACCAATCACAGCAATTCAGTGCGGAAGGAAACGCGTCCTGAGTGGTTGGGTCAAATAAGCAAACACTTCTCTCCCAGACGAACGCGAATAACAAGGAAGAAACCACAGGTGCGGGTATACCCTGTTGCAGTCTAATAGGCTTTCAGATCTTTTCGCGAAAAATGTCTGCCCCTATTTATAACTTATTCTAGGTACACTGACGAGAGCCGGAAATATAACAATTAAACAATAATTTTTCACAACCAAGTGCAACCAATATAAGACGAGCTCCCATTCCAAGTACATTATTATTAAAGGGGATCAGTTTTGAGTGACCCTTGTACTATATGCCGCAGCTATGATATACCATACAAGATTAAAAGATTAAATACAAAAAAAAAAGATTTGAAAGAATTACTTTAAAGTTCCTTGAGTTTACGTTTGTTTGTTTCTTACAAAAATATACATTTTTGCTCCGATCTCAATTAAATTTTGCACACTTGACCTTCGAAACACGAGAAAAGTCACTGTCTCGGTGAGATTGCGAGGAAACCACCCCTTAACGCAGAATTTGATTGTACTTGATGAAATTCCCCTTTGCATTGTTGATGCTTTCTTCGTCTTCATGGGAACGGTTTATGCATTGTTGATATGATACCTGTAAACTAAATTTAAAAAAGCGATTTTTTTCTAACTTTTTAACATAATTATGGTAATTGTAGTAAGGTGAAATTATTTGGTTACTGAAATGAGAAATAAAATTATATACTTAATATGTAGATACTAAAAATAAAATAAAAATCTTACGCATAAACATTTTATAAGGATTATTCATAAATATATTTGTTATGAATTTAAACTTTTTATAAACCTGTGAAGAATTTATTTCATCTATTAATTTAGTAAACATTTTTGGAATTAAACACTATGATAAAATATCATTAGGGACTGGAATAACTCGCGGTTTTAATGACATTCAGGATAGACTCCACAATCCTCTGTTGACTCGGGTAAATAACGCCAGGTCATTGGCCGCTGACTTGCGAGTCGTCAAAACTGGTTTGTAAGTGATTCAATACTTTTTTTGGTTGTGGTTTTTCTCACTGGCCCAGATTCGTCCATATGAACAGTGAGCCATATCAAAAGCAGCTTAGATGTACATGTATTTGAATTTTAGCATAATCGCGAAATGATTCCGCGAATTTTTCCGGTATCCATCAGCAATATATAGGGGCAGGTATTTTTCGCGAATAAATCTGAACGCCTATTATACTATAACACGGCATACCCGCATCAGCTGTTTCTTCCTTGTGATTGGCGGCCATCTGCGAGAAACGTCGTTTCCTTATTTGACCGAGCCACTCAGGACGCGTTTGATTCCAAACTGAATCACTGTGATTGGTGTGCTAAAAGTATACATGTACCTGAAAGAACCTCACCCAATCAAGAAACACAGACGATGCAAAAGTGTTTTAACTTTCAGCTGGTCTCGGAATCTTTTCGCGAAATCTGCATGCCCCTACTTATCAGCGATATAACCTTAGATGGCTCGAGCGAAGCCACGGGTCATGAGTAGAGACCCGGAAAATTCGCTGGTTCATTTCGTGTTATGCTAAAATTGAAATAATTATACCTTATTGCTGCTTCTGTCATTGGTTCACTGTTAATCTGGAGGACTGAGGGTCAATTAGAGACCCTCACTCATAGAAGTGTCGAATCACAGGCCACCCAGTCGAGACGACTCACAAATCAGCAGCCAATGAACAGTTGGCATTTGCCCGAGTGTGTAGAGGATATTGGAGTATATCCTGGAGGTCATTGAACCAGCGAATTTTCCGGGTCTCTAGTCATTAGCTGGCTGTGTTAAAACTCACGTGACCATGAATCGACTGCAGCCGTCACGTGTCGTCAGTGGGCGATGCCCCCCTGAAGCACGGGGAGCAATACGTCACGTCACGCAACGCCATTGTGACCGTTGAAAAACAACCCGGCACTTTGCTCGCGAAGCGCGAGTCCGCATAGCGCATGCAGACGGTGTTCCGTTTCTTTAAGCGCACACTGTAAATATACATAGGGGCAGGCATTTTTCGCGAAAAGATCTGAAAGCCTACTAGACTGCAACAAGGTATACCCGCACCTGTGGTTTCTTCCTTGTTATTGGCGTTCGTCTGGGAGAGAAGTCGTTGCCTTATTCGACCCAACCACTCAGGACGCGTTTCCTTCCGCACTGAATCACTGTGATTGGTGTTGTTACAATCGATATGTACCTGGGAGAAACTCACCCAATAACGAAACACAGACGATGCTACAGTGTTTTAACTTTCAGATAGTTTCGAAATCTTTTCGCGAAATATGCATGCCCCTAAATATACATATATATTTATTTAGAAACTGAAACAGACGTTTTCACGTAAATTTACATATTTTTTTTTTTGAATTTGTACAATTACGTGAAAGCAACTACATCACTGCAAAATAGCGGGCTCGGAGTCTCACCTGGACATTTATGCTTTGAGTTGTCACAGTACCACCAATATTTGAAGTTGTTCGTAAACCGATCCCTGAATAGTTTTCCAATATTAACAGCTCACATTAATAAACACAATAAAACAAAATAAAGTCAAATTATTGAAATACCGATTATCTTTTCCATTGTTAAAAAAAATTTTGCTTGAATAAAACATGAGTTAAAATATAAAATTGTGCGCCAATTTTTGTAAGAATTACTCGGTATTATTCTCGCAAAAAAACGTACTTCATATATGCAACAGTGACCGTACCCATGTGTTGAACAAAATTACAACATATTTCTTGTAGTGCTAGAAGCTGTTTCTAGGTGACTGGTTTCGAAAGGGAATCTTTTGTAAAATATCAGATTTTTTGACGTGACAACGTCTAATAAATCGATGAACGCCAGCTGCACGCACGAAAAAGTGTCCCGTTACTCACATTGTCCCGTTACGCTGTGTCCCGTTATGCTCATTGTACGCTTGCGCCGCATCTATCCCTCTTCCACTCGATTGGAACAACCATCAATTTGACTTTTTCGAGGCACATTAAACTTGACACACTCCCATTCGTTTCCTACTTTTCCTATCATCGTCCTATCCTTAACAGAATAACACAGATCGGAAGAAGTTAAATAGCAAACATGTATAAAAGTTATAGTTAAAATAATCTCTTCGTTAAATTAATAACCATATTTAAATTAATGAGTGCAAATAAAAGTAAATTTATCAATTAAATTGTAGATTTCATTTCACTTCTTTGTATCCATAAAAATAGTGATAATTCAATAAAAATGATTCAATTTTATTTATAAAAGTATGCAATCATTTTATCAATGTTTTGTTAAGACGTTGTCACGTTAAACTATCGTTCGTAAACCTACTTTACAGACAACCAA
Organism: Bacillus rossius redtenbacheri; assembly: GCF_032445375.1. Classification (NCBI taxonomy): domain Eukaryota; kingdom Metazoa; phylum Arthropoda; class Insecta; order Phasmatodea; family Bacillidae; genus Bacillus; species Bacillus rossius. Next base: position 40,007,113 of record NC_086338.1, read on the forward strand.
TTTTTTTCCCCCAGTGTGTGGTGTTACGTTTCTTTGAGCGCAATGGATCGCCTTCGATTCCCGCGATGCTCGAATCGTGCGCGCGGCTCGACTGCATCAGCGCAGACGTTTTCAAACTGCCACGCTCCATCCGTCGGACGCTTCCCCACGCTACGTTACTGCGTGTCCGACATCAGGAAGGGGGGAACAAAAATAACAGGGAAAATCAGGGAATGGGCAGGGGAAAAAAAATCCAGGAATTTAAATAGGGCATCTAGACTGAACCTCATCCTGTGTCGCCTATCCAATATACACTGTTTTCAAGCGTATTGTGTTTGCGTTCCAGTCTTGTTTTTTTTTTTTGACGTGACAACGTCTAATAAATCGATGAGCGCCGGCTGCACGCACGAAAAAGTGTCCCATTACGCACATTGTTCCGTTACGCTGTGTCCTGTTACGCTCATTGTACGCTTGCGCCGCATCTATCTCTCTTCCACTCGACTGTTTATAAAGTGAAGTGAAAAGTTAATGTGGTTTTCATTGCTTATTACAACAACAATTTCGTCAATAAAGATTAATTATTCTTGCATTTTAAAAATCTGATTACTTGTATAATTTCAAGTATTTATTCTTTTATTATTAAAATAAAAATGATTCAATTTTATTCATGAAAGTATGCAATTATTTCATCAATGTTATTTATGAGTTGTCACGTTAAACTATCGTCCGTAAACCGACTTTACAGACAACCAATTATTTTTTTTACGTTTAAACATCTTAAGTCTTGGCGTACGGCACATAGAGGAGTAATTTCGTGAACATGGACTGGGAGATAATGAACGAAATTGTGACACAAAGATTGCGGACCTACGTGTAGCAACATAAAACCTTAAATAGTCACTTTCGGAAACTTATTGCTGTGTCAAATTAAAAAAAATTATGATAAAGTATCTTGAAAAAAATATTTGGTAAACTGAAATAGTCATAGTATAAATTAATCTCAAGTATTAAAATACTTAAGTAAACTAGCACTACAAATATTATAATATAGGTTCTCCTTGTATCATGACAACGGGCCTCGGTAGAGTCGGCCTCCGTAGCGTAGTCGGCAACGCACCGGGATACGGTTCGAATCCCGGGTAAGACATGATTGTAATTTGTGTTGTCCTTATCGTCTCCTTGGCGCTTATCCATGCATCAACACCTACTATTACAATTTGACAACGACGCGGGGTTACATAAAATAACATTAAGGGGGGGGGGAAGATGATTGGCACATTGGTGACTGTCAAACTTGCCGGTGTGCCATTCATCTTTTAATAATTTAAACCTAAAAAAAAAGGTAGCACAGCGGTAGAGCATGTGCTTGATAACTTTAAGGGACGTGGTTTCTACTTCATCCTGGTTTATTTTTTTTTACTTTAAAAATAATATTATGTGATAATAATATTGAATCACCACAATAACGTTAGGGTTTGTTTGTTGTAATTAGTTACAGACTGATTTCAATCGGTTAGGCCAAAAAAATTATTGTTATAATATGTGTTTTAAAATATTTCATATTAATATTTTAGTAATGTGTGCGTAAACTTTAGAGTATTAACTATTTAGTGAATTTCAACAAGATGGGTAGGATTAAAAAAAATCATTGTCGATAATCAGGTTCAAATCCTGGGGCTTATGTAGTATATTTTCAACGTTTTTAACGAAGCCGTTCTGTTATATCTGTGCATGATGGTGGCATCAACGTTTACGATTCAGACAGCGATTTCTAGTGGCGAGCGCAGAAAGTAAGTGTGTGATCACATCTAGAAATTTTGTTATGTACTTGAACAGAAAATATTTTATTTATTAGTACAGTCATCATGCTCTGCATTATTAAAAAATATATATATACTTCAAATTTTGTGTCCGAGAACCTCGGTGGTAGAGTTTTCCCTGGTCATCATTTATATACCTGCCAAATTCGTGTTTATTATCTGCTACCGTGGCTAGACTCCACAATGATGTACGCAAGAAAGTCTGCGTGTGTTTGTTCACATGTTCGGAATGCATGTTTTTATTTGGCTTATAGTCCTTAAGGGCGTTTCATATAACCAGAGGCATGCCTTTTAGGCGGGAAAAATCCTGATCCCTAGGGGCATGCAGATTTCGCGAAAAGATTTCGAGACTAGATGAGAGTTAAAACACTATAGCATCGTCTGTGTTTCGTGATTGGGTGAGTTTCTCCCAGGTACATATCGATTGTAACAACACCAATCACAGTGATTCAGTGCGGAAGTAAGCGCGTCCTGAGTGGCTCGGTCAAATAAGGCAGCGACTTCTCTCGCTAGACGGCCGCCAATCACAAGGAAGAAACCACAGTTGCGGGTATACCTTGTTGCAGTCTAATAAGTGTTCATATCTTTCCGCAAAAAATGCCTGCCCCTACTGATCCCTCATTAGGCTGTGATAAGTCATGGCCCGCGATAGCGATTGTTTCCTTGTGGATCGCCGGCCTTCTGCAAGAGAAGACGCTGCCCCGTTTGGCCGGGCCATTCAGGAGGCACTTCGCCGCCTGAGTATTGGAGTTTTCTATGTCCACTTTTTAGGTTTTTTATGCTATGGACACGAAATTAATATTAGTATTCATTTGTACTATATCCACACACGTCTACGCACATAGCAATGTTTGTTCTTAGTTTAAGACCAATATTATTTTGTTCTATGTCATGATATTCATAGTTGTTTGAACTTTCAAATGCTTATATCTCAGTTCCGACTTCAATGGACATAGAACACTCCAATTCTCAGGCGACGACTTGCTTCCGCGCTAAATGGCTGTGATCAGTTGAGCTGACAGACAGAGTTGACATGCCCTACCTGAAATAAACACGGCCGACCACGACCCACAGACATTGCTGCAAAGTTTCAACGCACAGCTGGTCCGGAAATCTTCCCGCAAAAATTACACGCTCTTACTCACAAACCCGTGATCTGATGTCCGGGAACGTCCCAGCGCACCCACATTTTGCATTCCAGACTTTCACCAACGAATGACGCGAATTTCAAAAATACCTACACCGAAAAAAAAAATTATGGTATGAACATTTACAAAAAAATTACTTTAGTAGTCAGTTTTCTAGAAATACTACAATAAAAATATTGTAAATTTGTACAACACATTGCTATTATTATTTTGGCACACATAAAAAAAAACTGTTTTTTTTTTTAAATAAACTAAACATTTCTTGTCGCGCTTACGAACATGATTTAAAATTCAGGAACAATTTTTTTTTTTTAAACAACTGAAAAGATGCGCGGTTAATACTGGAAAGCTATTCAGGGAACGGTTTACAAATAACTTTTAACTATTGGAGGTACTGAGACAGCACAAAGCATAAATATTCCCGGGTAAGAATCCGAACCCAGCATTATACTGCGAACACTATTTACAGTTGTTTTCGTGTAAATGTAAACATTTACAATTATCTGTGATTTTACATTAGTATTTCAGTTCCATTTATATATATATATTAAACAAATATTTTACAGTGTCGTATAATAAAACAAGAGTCCTCAGCCAAGTGACGTGGCGATTGCTTCCGACTCACCGCTCGGAGTTGGAGGGGGAACTCTTGAAACCACAGCGGCTCCGCCGACGAACTTCGTCCCACAACAAGGGGCTCCGTCTCGCTAGTTCAAACAGACGCGCGGAACGTGGCGGGTGCTGAGCTGAAGTTCCGAGTCCGACTCATCGGCGTGGGAGGGATCCCCCATACATCACTTAGGAAGTCACAACTTAGAACAGTCATAACTTAGAATTCTTGATTGAAACCACATAACTTAGAACTGTCATAACTTAGAACGATAAATTAGAAATTTCAAAACTTAGAAACACAAATCGAGATACGCAACTTGGCAAGTTATAACTTCGAACTATCACAACTTAGAAAACAAAACACAATGCCGAAACACGCTACTCAGAAAACGTAATAACTTAGAAAGTCACAACTTAGAACGAACGATCACAACTTAGTAATGGCATAATTTAGAAACACACGTCGTTGAAAAACGCAACTTGGAAAGTCATAACTTAGAACTATCACAACTAAGAAACACGTAACTTAAAAAAAAAAAAAAAAACACAATGCCGAAACACGCTACTCAGAAAACGTAATAACTTAGAAAGTAACAACTTATAACGATCACAACTTAGTAATGGCATAATTTAGAAACACACGTCGTCGAAACACGCAACTTGGAAAGTCATAAATTAAAACTATCACAACTAAGAAATACGTAGGCCTAACTTAGAAAAATAAAACACAATGCCGAAACACGCTACTCAGAAAACTTCATAACTTAGAAAGTGACAACATAGAACTGTCATAACTCAGACAATTCTAGCTTGAGTGTTTCTAAGTGGTGTGTAACGGCGGCACCCGAGTGTGAGAAGTGAGCGACAGGGGCAGGATGCACGTGACAAGCAGGCCCAGATTTCTAAACGGGCCAACCGGGCATTTGTCAGTTTCTGAGGTACGAAAAAAAGAATACAGAAATATTTGAGGTACGAGAAAAAGTAAATATATTTTTTAACGTACGGAAATGATTTGGTTTAAAAAAAATACACTTCAAATCATACATTTTAAAGCACAACAGAAAGTCTTGTAACATCCTTGCTCTGGCCGTAAGAGAAACGTATGACCTTGTCGCAGGTTGATGGACCTCATTTGCAAGGTGAGGGGGGTGATGTAGGATATGAGCTGCTATAGGACTGTTGATAAATACGCTTGAATTTGTAAAAAAAATTGTTATGATCATTGGGGGGAACTGGAAATGAAGATCATCTGCCCAGAGCGCTAGCCGCCTGGAATCGGGACAAAATGACATAGAGGCCGAATAAACGGAAACTGCGCGTGCCACTGTAAAAATTTGTTTGCAAATGGGACTGAAATAAACACGCAGAACTTCAGATATTTGTTAATTTGTACATTAAGGAGGTCGTCTGGTCGGTGTGTGTGTGTGTTAGTGAGGCGGGACGTTAAGCGCGACGCTCGCTGATGCTCTAGCGCGAAATAGCCTCTAAGCGCAAGGCTCTGAACTGGCGCGCAGTCTTCTCGTCGTCACAGAACAAGTGTGAAATTTGAGCGGTGACCGTAACATTATATGGTGAAGAAATGAAGACAAATGTGTAATGCAAGGCCCTTACGTGCTTTCAAGAATCTGTACCGGTTGTTTTACGCCTAAAAATTATTCTGAAAACACGTGTTTTAGCCATTTTTAACTTTTCTAAAAAATACAGTTTGAAAACTTAATCCGAAAATGAAAGTACATTTCGGCCCTTAGAAAAGTCTTAAATGCTTCTCGTAAGCAGACCCCGTTCGGATATCTTGAGTAGTTTTGAAATCGCATTGTTTTTCCTGAAGCTCTGCGCACCGTATGTGTGCCCGGGCAGGCGGGGCCCTTAATGATTAATGAGTAATGAGGCTTGATTGTTCAAGAACCTGTATCGCTACAAAAAAAAACCCTGTTCGCAATTTTAATGGGTACTTTTATGCTTTGAGTTGTCCCAGTAACTATATTAATTAAAGTTATTTGGAAACCGTTTCCTGAATACTTCTCATTATTATTAGCTGCGCACGTTAATAGACGTAATAAAGAAAAATAAAGTCAAATTGTTTAATGTTCAATTATCTTTTCCATGGTTTAAGACCATTATACTTGTGTAAAACATATATCAATTTTTTAAATTATAAAAATATTTTAGTAAGCGTGACAAGATATATTCATTATTTTTTCCCCAAAAAGTAATTAATATATGCAAAAATAACCATTACAATGTGTTGTATAAATTTTCAAAATATTTTTTGTTTTCAATATATATATATATATATATATATATATATATATATATATATATATATATATATATATATATATGTTATTGTAGTGTTTCTTGATTAAAAATACTGCCCATCTTTTTAAAATTCATTAAACACTTAATTATATAACGTCTCCCTTTGGCTTTGTGAATTTTAGTTCACACCATCCGCCACAGATGGTAGTACCATGATTACACATTTCCGTTCCATGCGACTTGCGTTCCATTCACGAAATAACTCCTACAAAATGCTGTATACCGAGATCTGTAATGTTACACATCAAAAAGAAAGTTATCGAAGCAGTTCGTGACCAAGTATAGTAAACATTAAAAGACAGTTGCACTTTTAGAAATTACTTTTCAAAGAAGAGTACCTACACCTGAAAAATAAGAATTTTTCGTGCTTTTAGATAATTTAATATTTGGGGAAACCAAAACGGATTCCACCTGCTGGGTTACGTGTTCCATTGTAAACAAGGTAAACCAACTCGTCAAAGAAAGAAAAGTTTTTTTTTACGTGTAAATATCTTAGCTCTCGGTATACGGCATTTGACAGGAGAAATTGCGTGAATTGAATGAAATGCGCAGAAGTCTCAGAAACCTCGAAAAGATGGCGGACCCGAGGAATTCGTTCGTGTGTATATATATATATATATATATATATATATATATATATATTGGACGGGGTCTCGAAGAGTCGGGAAAGAGACCATTCTCGAACTTCGGGAATATAAATTTTCTCCTCGAGTTAATACGTTGGGAAAAACATTTTTTTAAATACCAAAACCTCCGGCAAACTAATTTTTATGTTATAAAAAACAAAATATTCCGTCACCATCTACGTCACCTAACAAATCGCACCTTTGCACACGTATTGAACAAATAAAGCACAAATATATCACAAAAATACACATAAGATATATCTGTGAAACGTCAATTCAAAACTCTTTCCTAAACGTTGTTAAAATAAAACTCTGATTAAATAAAGTATTAAATGTGATCAAACATATTTTAAATTAAGTTATTTCTAGTGTTAACGAATGTAAACAAATTTACAGTATTTTAAGGTATTTTTTTTGACAACGAACTTCACGACAGAAGCAATGATCAGTGTTGCCAAACGCGTGACATTCAAAACGATACGAACACCGTTTTTTAAGAAAGAAACCGAAAGACACCATCTTGGCTTCAAATATTTTATGATAAATTTTTAAAATTTAGTAGTTGGTCATCATTTATGATCAAAAGTAGATTAAAAAATATGACTTTGATTCAAAACTAGACATGATAATTGTTTACGGTAAATTTAACGAAATAAAATCACAATAACTGCATCATAACTGTTCCCAAACTACCCGGAGCGAATAAGATGCACTGACTTTGAGAACAATTGTAAGAAATAAATAAAAATTAGCCTAACCTAACCTGGGTTGGGTTTGGTTCGGTTCGATTCACTTAGGTTCTTACCAAAATGTTAAACAGAATTATAGCGGGATTGAAAAAGGGGAAAATATTATACCATTTCCCCCTAAAATGAATTCATTTTGTATATTTATCACGCTCGGCATTATTTTAAAGAATTATACATTAAATTTCCGTGTCTGAGTTTCGTGTTATAAGTTTATTTGCAACATGAACAACACGAGAACACATGAATTCGTTCGTTACCGAGGTTACAAGTTACATATCTCTGGCGAGTACTGCAAGACTCGCTCACAATTTCTTTCTTCTTTGCTGTCGAGTTAACAAGTTCTTGAATGTTTTTGTAATGCACCAATAATGTTATTGTGAATTCACGTTTAAAGCACAATTTCTTTCAGCACACGTGAATTTACGAATGACAAGCGAAACTTCACGAAGGTCCTTCACATGATTTGTTACAAATGTTCTTCTTGAATTAAAGGTGAACAGAATTTAACAGTGTGCTTCCATAGTAGCGCTGGGCTCCGAGTCACTTAGTTATAAATTACGAGCGTTACCGGAAGGCGTGTGTTTGTCAAGAAGACTCTAAGTGAGAAAGGAATGAACGCCAATTTCTTCGAGATGTAATAACTTCTTTTTCTTTTTCTGCTAACAAGCTTCATTCAATTCGGCGGACGAGCGGACGGAGACGTTTCTCGCGACGAAAACAACACGCGGCGAACAACAGCAACGGCGTCATAAAGATCTGCGGCGAAGCCTGAATGGATGCTTAGCGCGTACTGTACACGCAAGGCCAATGCCAGAGGGGTCCCATGACATTGACCGAATAATGGGGGAAGTACACAGTGCAAGGACGTATTAGTATATGCTCTCAAAGTTAAATTCACTCTGCTGGAAGTTTGTTTAAATATAAGCGGCAGACATGGACTGCGGGTCCCTGGGCCAAAATTTTCAGATCTAATACAATCTCATGTTTAGTTCAGAGATTTGGCGTGTTCAAAATGGAAGAATTGTTTGAAAAAATAGTAACACACACAGTTTTTCTTTATGGTGTGATCATACCAACCGAACAGAGCAGACAGAATATTTTACATGCCCAAAGTTGGTGTAAGAGTCCCGGTCTTGGACAAGGACTCCGAGAGCCGGGGAAAACGTACACGCCGTCTCCAAGCTCGGTGTGATTGCTGACGACCGAACAGCTATACGCCGAGAGGTCGAGGATACCCACCTCAACTTCGGAGCCACCGATACAGCCGCCAACCCCGCCGTATAGTCCTGTGGGTAACCCCCCCAGTGCAAGTCCTCACTGAGGCCCCAGGAGTACCGGTTCGGACCCATGCCTCATCGCATCTGAGCGCAGATGCCAGATGACGTGCGGCTCCTGGAACATGACCCCCACAGATCGCGCGCCGCGGCGAGGCGCGCTTCGCAGGCACATTCGGTGACGGGGACGCACCACAACGCCGAAATACCACAACGCCGAAATGTCAAATTGACCACAACGCCGACAGCTAGAAAACTGCTGTGTACCACAACGCCGAAATACACTAACGCCGAAAATTGTCATTGCAGGACTGCCACAAAGGTTAGGTTAGGTTAGGTTAGACTAGGTTAGGTTAGACTAGGTTAGGCTAGACTATGTTAGGTTAGACTAGGTTAGGTTAGGCTAGGTTAGGTTAGGTTTGATTGTGGTATTTCGGCGTTAAGGTACAATTAAGAAACACACACAAATTCATTCAGTTGTTATTTCGGCGTTGTGGTACACAGCAGTTTTATAGCTGTCGGCGTTGTGGTCAATTTTGACATTCGGCGTTATGGTATTTCGGCGTTGTGGTAACGACCCGTTCGTGACGCTTTCTCTCCCGCAATGGGTGACTGTGATTGGCGTGTCGACAGTAGTCATGCACATGAAATAAACCCCAGCGAACCGCGAAACACAGGGAAATGCAGCAAAAGTTTTGACACACAGCTGGTCTGAAAATCTTTTCGCGGGAAGAATTACACCCATGGATATAAGCGTCTCGTAAAAATTTGAGGGCTCATTGTTTAATGGGAATACTCTGAGAGAACCCGTTAGGAAAGGTCTGCCAACTTTTTGCGCCTGTCACCGAGGCGTCTCTGATTGGATTTCCGGAGTAAACGAGGCGGACGTTGCCGTAAGCCTAGGGGAGAGTGTGGAGTTACTCGGGATGATTTATTCTTCCAAAACATTCCGTTAATGCGCCTTTATAATCTAATTCCCCCTATTAAATCGTCTCTTATGACCCTGATGCCAATGATACGTTAAACTTAAATTCATTTATTCACTTATTCATTCATTAATTCATCCAACCATTCATTTACATAATCATTAATTTATTAATTCCAGTATTAATTCAACATTTACACTATTTAATCATTTGTTCATTTATTCATCCATGCATTTATTTACACCATCATTCATTTATTCCATCATCCATCCATTCATTCTTTTATTCACTGATCAAATTAGTCATTCGACTAACATGGTGACCTCTCACTGTTCTCGGTGAACATTCACGACTCTTCTCTCGACTCCTTACTCATTCGTACGGCCTACGAGCGGTCGCAGTTCGTATGATCGTCACGTATTCCACTGGTTGATGGCGGGTCCTGACACCACACCAAATGACGCGGGCCTTCGAACCGGGGGGAAAAAAAAGAGGGTTGAGGGGGTTGGTGGGTGAAAGGAGTGGGGAAAAGGGGGGAGGGGGTTGTGCTGGGTCACAATAGGCCGCACTCTATCACGTGCCGCGGAACGACAACGCAGCCGTGCGGGAAAGAATGCGAATTTCGTCGAAACACAAAAAAAAAAAAAAAAAAAAATTCATTCGAGATTGTCCAAAAAAACTCTAGAAATAAGCGCTAGAAGAAAGTTAATGGCCGTTATTAAAAAAAAAAAAGATATCAAAGTTTGTGTATTTCAATCCTAGCATTAACTCGGGTCATGAAATCGTGTGCTATTAAGTTTTCAACCACACTTTTGTTCGTGGCCATTGTCATATTTGTCTTATTTTTAAGACACTATTCGTGGATAAATAAAAATTAAATTTTCTAAAAAGCTAAGCAGCTAGTCATTTTTAGTGTTTTGATAAATCATAATTTTTAATACCAGTTAATTAATAAATTCCTAAATATAAAGAGTTTTACGGAAAACAATACACTAAAATTGATTATTAAAAATTACATAATTCAAAAAGTCTGCTCTTTGGTTACCTTTCCCTAAATAGCTTTTCCAGTATTATCTGCGTACATAATAAGTATGATGCAGCGACAAACGTATATCATATATGCAAAAATAACCAAAGCCATGTGTTGCACAAAGCTATAACATATTTCTTGTAGTATTACAAACCATTTTCTAGTGAACTGGCTTCCAAAAGGAAAAAGTGCAAAAAAAATTTTTTTTTTGCTGTGTAGTGTTGGTACTTTGTAAACGACCGTGATTTTCTGGCGGTGGTCGCGTTGTTGCGTTATCGCGTCGTTTGTAAACCAGGGATCGGGGTTGGTAGTGCCGTTTCAGCGGGGAAATTTCCTCTCCGGTGCGGTGGCGGCAGATCGCGTGAGAAACCCATCGCAGCGCGACCGTGCGCCTGTTGGGTTGGGGAAGGTGGTGAGGGGCGGAGGCGGGTGGGAACTCGTAATGGCCTTCGCAATATCGGATTATCGGATATCGGGAGCCATTATGATCCGCACAATCCATCAAGAAACCTTCGCGGTCGGGACGCCGCGAAACTTCCGACCCCGCGCGTTCACTTTCCCGGCGCACGATTGTCTCTCCGCTCGCACGTCACGGACGGCGTAGGATAAGGCGCGCTCGTTCGCCCTTACGGGTCGACTACCTGGGCACACATACGGTGTGCAGAGCTTCAGGAAAAACAACGCGATTTGAATACTTCTCAAGATATCCGAGTGAGGCCTATTTACGAATAGCATTTAAGAGTTCGCTGAGGACCGAAAAGTACTTTTAATTTCAGATTAAGTTTTTAAACTGTTTTTAGGAGCGTTAAAATGCCTAAAACGCGTGTTTTCAGAGTAATTTTTAGGCATAAAACAATCAGAACAGATTCTTGAAAGCACTTAAGGGGATTGCATAACACATTTATCTTCATTTCTCCGCCATATAATGTTACGGCCACCGCTCAAATTTCACAGTTATCCTGTGACGACGAGACGAATGCGCGCCAGTTCACAGACTTGCGCTTAGAGGCTAAATCGCGCTGGAAGCACCAGCGAGCGTCGCGCTTATCATCCCGCCTCACTAACACACATTCACCCCTGACGAGGCGGGCCCCTTAAATCACGAGGATTAGCTCGAGGGGTCACACGCGTGGCCGTTAACTTGAAAGCGCATCGCCATGACACACTGCAGTTAGTTCAGAATCATTACGTATTGTTACATTCGATTTTACACAGGTTGTTTGCTATCACAACACTGTGATAAATAAAGACCGGAAAAATTCGCGGATTAATTTCGTGATAGGCTGAAATTCAAACATGAGAACAATTCTGCTGGTTCTGCTATTGGCTCGCAGTTTAACTGGAGCTCTCTGGGCCAATGAGAGACTATCCACCAAAGAAGCGTCGAATCACAAGCTACCCAGTGGAGACGACTCACAATTTAGCACCCGATGAACACGCGTGTTTTCTTGTGAAATGCAGAGGATAATGGAGGCTATCCTAGAGGTCATCGAATCCGCGAATTTTTCCGATCCCTAGTAATAAATCATATGATACAAATGTTTCGCAAAAAATAACTTGTTGTCATTTTGTTCTGTATCATAACGTATTGATAAATCATACTAAACATATTGTTCTAAGTGATAAAATGTGGATACATCCAATTTAACACATTGTTTGGAATAATAACATCGTGGTCCATCCGATTATAATATTTTTTTCTCAAAATAATAGCATTCTACTATGCACAATTATTAACATTATACCATATTCAATAATACCGGTTGCTTGTAATCTTAACATATCCCATTATAAAGTTTTTTTTTGGAATCATGGCCTATTGCTGTATCCAATTATGCAGGTTTTTAGGAATGATAACACATTTCTACATCTTATCTTGAAGGTTGCTTTACCGATTATAAAGGTTGTTGTGATCATAACATACTGCTCTAACAGATTAGAGATGTTGTTCGGGATGATAAAACATTGCCACTAGCGATTATAGAGGTTGTTTTGAATTGTACATGGCAAATACAAAGTTGCGTGCCACGTAGTTTTACTAGCGGGCACTAGTCCAAGATTTGGTGGCAAAAAAAAAGTCTCGGCTCGAATGCAGAATACAATTTTGGACTTATTTCCCCAAAATGTAGGTTTTATGTGATGTACGATTACTATTTTATTCAAGCTATATATTTATAACAAATGTGACATAAAATATGTTTATTTTTAATATCAGCGTTACTTTGTTTCACGTGTATTGTGCCCATGACGGTGGTAAAAATTTTTCCCCATAAATGTTTGGTTATCCAAATATCAGTTATTCGAATAACAGCAATTCCGAATAATTTAAGATAATCCATGCTCACATATACATGTATATATATATATACACATACACGCAAACACACACATACCCATCCGCCGTCCAAATTAAGAGATTGCCAAGCCTTTGAGAAACAGATGGACGAAATTTTTCATGTCATATAATCGACTGCAGATCAAACAAATACGGACGGATGACGGCTGGATTTCAAATGGTGTGTGTAATTGATTCCACTACATCAGATCTGCACCGTTCTAATTTTTTGCAAGTTTACAATTCAAATGGCCGCGTCAATAGGAGCCTACAAGAACCCTACATGGGTTAACTTGATTAAAGCAAACATTCGGAAACGCGTAGTTAACCCGCGTTCGAAATCTGGGTCGAGTGGACTCGAGCCTTAATTATATCACCTTTGGTTCAATCCAGTGGGAACGTAGGGGGAGCTGAGTGAAGCAGATGATAAGCACGTAACAGCGAAAGAATATACCAAACATGAAAATACTTCAGGCAGAAGTTGAATATTTTTTGACGAGATCATAGAATATACTGACCATGGAAATCTTTGACAAAATAAAACTAAACAGCTCCTTATTTATGACGAAGATAAGAGAGATAAGAGTTGCGTTACTATGGTTTTGTTTACAAGTTAACATACTTTTTTTTATTTTGCTGGAAACTCTCGTAACACTGTAAAGTATGTGTATTTGAACAGGTAAAACATAATTAACTTTGGGTTTTATGAATTACACACTGTCTCAAAATTTGCAAAATAAAAAAGTATATTCGTTCGGAATCTAAATCGTAGACCCAACTTCGTTACGTGACACAGTAACACCGAGTCGACCCAAGGGTATGGTGTTCGTAAGCGCCTAATGATTAGAGCCATGATCATCTGACAGATTCATTTCACTCCAGGCTGGACTAAACCTGCATGTACGTAATAAATCCTTTTTACGAATTAAATAGGCCAGTAAGAAAGGGTCAATTCTTTGGCGGGTAACACGTGTTGAAATGTCACCCACACATTGGTTGCTGTCTTGTGAGACGTCCCAACGTAGCAGCCTGTGATTCGATACAGCTTTGGTCGGGTGTTTCTCATTGGCTCAGAGTCATCCAGGTCAGTTGTGAGCCAATAGCAGAGGCAGCACTGAGGTATAACTATTTGTATTTTGGCCTATCGCGAAATGAACTCGCGAATTTTTCCGGTCTCTAGTGATTAGACAACCAATCATTCTCCTTGTTTATAACTGGCTCAGGATAGCCAAGGGCGTGTTGAGAGCTCTGTCGTACCATCATCAACGTGAAGTAGACATGTCTGTGTGCTTTAAGTATACTTTGCCACCCCATGAATCAGAGGAATAATCGTGGCTTTACCAATGACATGCGATGTAACAAAACCCGAGGCGTGTTGTAATGCTACACAACTCACGCTGCATGTTTGCGAACGCCAAGTTTTAACAGAACTCCAACCCCGGCAACCTGCCAGAGACAGGATGTGGCGGATTCGCGCGTGTTCTTCCCCCAAGAGCGGGGAGCCATCTGCCCATAAGCGCGCTGTAATTAACAAACCTTTGTTGAGGAGACGAACAATGCGATGCAGAATTACTCGTAAGTATTATTAATAGTTTCCTACGAAAGACCAGGCGTTGTGCTAGCAAGATTAACTGGTGTGGTGGAGTGTGTAGGGAGGGGGGGAGGTGGAGACTTCTATATATATATATATATATATATATATATATATATAAAGCGAAATACTAAATACTCTCTGACTCATCACCAGTTCTCTGCAACTATATAAACTTTAAATACGGTAGGTATGTTACTCATGCCATGCAAGCACGCACTAAGAACGGATTTTGTAGAAGTTAACTTTCAAAGGGAGTGAAATAAAGTGGGTGACACTCTCTCTTGAACTATGAGATCTACATACATGAACTTTTTGCAGGTTATGTTCCTTACGCTTTACGAGCATTCACGAAGGTTTAATTTTTTGCAGATATCAAATCCCGAGTTGGTGAGCAGTGGTGGGTTAGGGAATTATTTAAAATTAGATTAATTTTAATATAACGAGCAGTGTGATAGTGTTTTGCCTGTTAGACTTCCGTAGTAAAGCACGGGCACATCAGCTCTCTCTCTCTCTATAAATATATATATATATATGTGAGTGTATATACTTAAACACACATATACAATAGCTAATTACCCGGCGTTGCCCGGGCTGAACACATCTTATTATAAGAAACATTACTACTGACAGAATTTTTATTTTATTTTAAAGTACCATTGATTGCACAATCTCGGTGCATCAAGGTTACGCATCAGCAAAACCGGGAGCACCAAGCGATACAAATTCAAGGCAACGCCATCTATTGACGAAGTTCTAAACTAAACTGTTATTAGCGCCTCTAGTTCGCTAGCAGCACTACTAAGCGGATGGGTTTCGCCAAGGAGGAGAGGAAGTTGCCAGACATTACTATGTGACCGTGTGGCGAACATAGAGAAATGTCACACACTCAATGTTTGTGTGTCGATGACCTACCTTCTATGATTTGCTATTATAAAGAATAATTTACCCCTTCTTCACTCCCTAGGGATGGAAGCTCATAATTATGTGTAGTCTATGTTACTCTCCGGTCCATAAACTATCTTCATGCAAAAAATCACGTTAAAACGTTGTTCCATTGCTGCGCGAAAAGACAAACAAGCAAACAAACACCCTTTCGCAATTATTATACTAGCATATATATGTCTCGTCATTCATGCACGAAGACCATTTACTATCCTCTGAATGATCATAGCCAATTTTTTTCTATAATGTGTAACTAATTAGTAATTTTTATTACCAACGACCCAGCCATCCCATATTTATCGACTTATTTACACATGTTTGTTTTTATTTTGACAGTTTCATGGACTCTGATAAACTTGTGTCCAATGAAGACGGTGAAAGTTTAGAACCCATGCGTATTACTCGGGACTCGAACCCAGAGTCTCTCGCACCGGTAGCTGACGCGAATATGACTGCGCCAGGGAGGTTGGCTGTACCGAGGACTCCATTGCGCGAACTAGGGGCGGAACATCAAACTTTCAGCTCGGGGAAGACTTAGCGCGTGGCTTGTTGCTCCTTAGAGGTTCCATGACACGGCGGGAGTAGTCTTCATCATCATAATCATTATCAACTGCTTCCAGCGGCCGCGGCCGGGTCAGCGAAGTAAAATGCTTCCATCTTCCTCTGTCCCTCCATAATTCCTCATACACTTTATTCCAGTCTTCTCCTCTATCTCTCTCTTGCAATCCTTTATTTAACTACCTGCTCTTATCACCACCTCTTTGGTCTTCCTTGGGCCAACTTCCTGTGCACTTCAACTCCAGCATTTTCCTCGGCAACCCTCTCTTTTCCCATTCTCTGGACACGGCTATATGAGTCGTGTATTTCCAAAACCGGACATCTCCACAAAAAAAAAAAAAAGGTTTTGTTCTAGAAAATCAAATTCCATGGTAACCCACAGTGAATAAGGAGCAGTTAATTACAAAAGCGGCCATATTAATTTAATAAACCGTCTTGAATGCCACATCTGGAATTGAGTAAACAGTTTTCCTCGATTTTTCGCAAAACTGTTATGAAGGAGATGGCCAGTTTTGGAAATACACGACTCATATACCATATCATTCTTGGCCTTTTCAAAAATCTCATTCAAGTCCCGTACTCCTGCTCTAGCTTACTGATCTCCTGCTATCTGCTGACAACACATCACCCCCGGTACCATCTTCACATCACATTATGACAGGTTCTCCTCTTCCCTTCTTACATCCAAGCATCATGTAGTCCAGTCCGTTACCATTTACGACCCAAACTTTCCTTATCGTCACAAACGCCTCCTTGGCTATAAACCACTCTCCCACCTCCATAACGTCCAGCCGAACACACCGACACCATGAAAACAAGTGGAAAAGTGACATAGTAAAAAAAAGTGAGAAAGTGCTACAGTGTCAGTGTTACCGAACTACTAACGATTATATATTAACTTAATTTCGTTACCTTCTCACAGAAAAATGTTCAAGTCTGTGTTGCACAATAATTACAATTGTTAAATTAATATAATTAAACGAATCCATCAAAAATGCAACAACAAAATAATTTATTAGAAAATATTTTTTTACAATTTGTCCCCTTACGACAACGCCGTGTACAACTTCTATTCGATAAAAAAAAATGAACTGTATCTGTTACAAAGACAAAGACAATAAATAACAAATGCTACACTGGCAGAGGACATAATTAAATGTCTAAAACAATGTACGGGTAAAAATTATCAATGTGCTCGCTAATAAATGGCATGCGTTTCAATGCCCAGATATTTTTTTTTGTAATTTGTTTGAAGTATGACACATATAAATGCATCTCTCTCTATCTCTCTCTAATTGTTTATCTCTCTATCTATCTCTCTATTTATAGCGCCATAATCTCTCTTTCTCTATATCTCTATCTATATATATACATACTTCTCTCTATCACTCTATATCTAGATATCTATATCCTACTCTATATCTCCCTCTAGCCTCTGGATACATATATATATATATATATATATATATGTCACTCTATAGCAATGACAATATTTAAAATCTCAGCTTTTACATATATATAGATATATATATGTATATATTAACTGTCACAGGTGTGACATCGGTCAATTAAAAATACGCCCCCGAGGGAAAAGAAAACATAGAATTAAAAAAAACCCAATCACATGCAATCCGACCAGAAGGCAAAAACGTGGGAGCAGCCAATGGGCAGTAGACATCTAACTTATTCGTGAACAAGTGTGTGTGTGTGTGTGTGTGTGGAAATGTTCCTGTTATCAAAAAATAACACTAATTTCTCAGGTCTTAAATGATTACACAAAAAAATGTTCAGCTCCAGTACAAATTTAAATCACGACAAAAGTGCTGGAAAATAGAAAAGCTATCTTTGGTTTTCGAGTTAAAACTTTATATTCTGGGGCCGAATTTGAAAATGGGAACGTCAGCAGTGCGCATTGTCACTCATTGAAGGTTTTCATAAATAATAGGGAAACGTGAACAACGTACCTACATTTACGGCTTGGTTAAAACATCCTTTGACGTAGACTTATTTTTCAAATCCAAGCAGCGAATTACTGAAGCAGAAATGCGGTGTGAGGCAAATGGGAATTAGTCCGAATCAATGAAAGATATTTTATTCCTACCTCATTTAGTTGATGTTTCTGCAAGGATTATGCATTACAAATGGGTTCTTTATCCCCTGTCGAAAACGTGTGCTTTTAAAAAAATCATTCATCATTAAAAACCAACTCTAATATAGCTCATGGCACTGTTTGTCATTAGCCTATTGAATATTTGAAAACGTGCCATAAATGAGGTAACCATTAGCGTTCTATGTATTATGTGCTTATATAAATCTAAGCACTGTTAATGGATGAGAAAAAGAAACTGAAAGGCCATACTGAGTTGAACATATATTTTTTATGTCATTATACTGTATTAATTGACATTATTATTTGAATCGTAGTTATTATCAAAAATTAATTCAATACTGGACGTTAATAACGTACAACGGAAAATATAACTGGTATTCAATATTTATTTCAGGCATTTCATTGAAATATAGTTTTAACGAAGCCAAATTTCGAAAATAAAACGATAAAAATAGTTTAGCCAAAGAACTGTTAAAACACCATTATTGCGTTTTTCGGCTCCTATCTCCCTCCATTGAAACAGAGATTAAACATTGCAAAATTCAATACAGAACTCCCGCAGTGTGAAAAATTTGCTAGTGATTTGTTTAGGAATTGTTGTCGGGGAATTAGATTTCAACTTTATTTCAACTAAATTTGAATTCGAAAACAACACAAAACTTTCTATGTACTACCGCAATAAAAGTTGAGCCCATATAAAAAAAAAAAACTTTTTTCACTCAAGGGCGTAGCCAATCAAAAACTCTAAGTTTCGGAAGATTTGTAATCATATGCGAAATACTAAAAGTTGTAGTTCTTCCGACTTATCTCCGATTGTTCAGTGTGTCTATTTCGGGATGGATTTATTACAAAGTGCTGGAATACCAGCAACTGTGAAAACTTAGTAAGCTGGTAATGTTTTTTTAGGAATTCTTTTCAAATAATATATATATATATACTTAGGAAATATGCTCCGCTCACTACCCATGGAAAGACATTTTTTGTCACAGGTTACTTCCAATAGTTATTGCACTAAAACTGAAAATTCCCCGGTCACCACCAAGCCAAAAATCCAGCCCTGGATTAAACATATAGTGTACCACGAGTCCAAGTTTCCAACCCCCTCGCATAGTGGACTATTTTCTACTCTGACCAACTCTTCATCCAGACCATCCTCAGTATCATCCTACACTTAATGCAAGGCGAACGCTGGCGACAACCTGATTGCAGCGATCCCAGCGGCTCAGCCTGAAGAAAGCCCGCGAAATTCAAATTCCTTTGTATTACAATGGGCGACCTCGACGAAGATTTTCTCTTGTCGTTTGAAATATTGTTTTCGTACAGTAATTAATTTATACGCCATACATTTGTATGGAAACAGTGTATTCATAACTGAAACAAGTTTTCACGATTTACAAAAATAAAATAAAATACGAATTGAATTAAAGATCATGAAAAGATGACCTAATTTTAAACATGACAACAAAAGGACAAAGGTCATACAACTTTTAACAATGAAACATACATAACGTTAAATCTGAATATTTGTGAATCGTTTATTTCATAAATAATTCCGTGAAAAATGATAAAATAGTTAATTTACTAGAATGGGAGCTCATCCAGAAAAAAAGAAGAAAAGTCTGAAAATAGTATTTCTGAGTGTTCCGAAAAACCCCGTTAAGTGTTTTTACTGTCGCTAATTTAATTTAACCAACAATTTACAGCTATTCTGACTCAAATAATATTGTAAATTAATACAGTGTATTGACATATACCTATATATAGAAATAAGAATGTCCTATCAGTTTCTTTTTCTAGCCCTTTAACAGTGCTTAGATTTATCAGTCATCAAATACAATGAGAGGAACTCAAAAATACAATTTTCAAAATTTTATATAATTTTTTTATTAGAGTGCCTACTCTAAAAAATTACCATTTAAATTTACAAGCAAATGCTTTTAAAACATAAGTAACATTATTAAAATTAGTAACATTTAAAAGCATTGAATATTGCATCTATGTAACTTCTTTACTTCATACTCATTGGGATTGGTTTCCATAAAGGTTGTAGACACATTTTTTTTTTTCACAATTAGATGAAGACACTAAAATTCCTCTTATTTTTAACGGCAGTTGTGCAAAATTTCACCAAAAAGTATAAAACTTCCGCTTTTAAAAGGGAGGGTAATGGATGTGGATTTTATGAATCTTTAGGGACACATGTATTTTGCGAATACATTTCGTGTCAAGGTATTTCACAAAATACTGTAGCTTTTCTCCTGTGGTTATTGGCTGACTTCGGTGAGAGGTGTCGTCCCGCTCTTGACGGGGCCAATGAGAATGTGGTCACCGTACTGCTGCACCCTCACAATTTGTCATGACTCTTAGAAAAAGCTACAGTGTTTTGTGAAATACCTTGACATGAAATGAAATCGCGAAATACGGGTGTCCCTAGGAATCTTATATGACATTCCTCTTGTTGTGAAGGTCAAGTGTGCAAAATGTTTAATCAAGATCGGAATAAAACTGTAAATATGTATAAAAAAACATACAAACAAACATAAACTCTTCTTTATATTTATGTATACACATGTATGCTGAAAGACTCGCTCAAATTTTCCTTCTCCAGTTGTACAGGTTGTCAGTTTCAAAACTAATAGTTAAATCGTTTTTAAAGTAAAAAATTTATCACAAAAGTATACTTTCCTCGCTGGGAGGGTAAATTTTCGCACGTAATTAAAATGAAAAGTTGGTTACGTTGGGTCAGCCGCATTTAAAATGTTCTGGAATTGTGAAAATGAATGCAATCTCGCTAACGGATGTTTTTTTTTTTTAAATTCCAATCGCGAAGTTGCACGAGTGAGAGGCAAAATTTGGATGTGTTTGGAAATAATTGGGCCTTTAATCAAAACGTAGGCTTCCCGTGAAATGGCGAACAGTAATTTTACCTTTATACTAAATGCAAATTTTACAGCAACACTTTAGTAAGCATTCGAGTACTGGAAAATAAAGCTCTTCAAATTGTAGGCTGGTTCTTTTATTGCAATAAAGATAATGCCCTATGGTAGTATCATAACACAGATCTTACTTTTGGACGCATTTATATTAAATATACAGGTTCAATTAATTCATGCATGTTTACGTTCGCATAATGGCTCGTAAGTGTGTGTCGGTGTGTGTGTATGTGTGTGCGCATGTACGTATATACGTGGTGTTAAGTTATACATTTGCGTAGACATGGGCGCAAAAATGTATCTGAATAATGATCAGAAAAAATATTCGGCACTTATTTTCACAAAGTTGTGAACAGAAATGATGAAAGTGTTTTTTAATTCGACTAAGCAGTAGAGTTCCGAAAAACATATTTAATCACCTATATTTCAGGGTTCGTTGTAAAAACGCGACGGGATAAATTAATGAAAGTGCTTGAAAAGAAAATTTGAATATCTGATATTTATGAGTATAATCAGGCAAGAGAATTATTTTCCGTAAGCTTTTCGTTACAGGGAAGAATTTAGTGGGATTGAAAATGCAAATGAGATTTTCTTAAATATACATCGTCAGCAGAAATATGCGCGTGAAATAATATTTTATTTACATGGCGAGTTCCTCCTCGTCTCGGTTAAAAGAGCGGCACCCAGATGTTCCTTAAGGGGTAAATGAATCTCTGTATGTATATAAAAAAAAGAGTGATTAATTTTTTCTTTAAAAAAAAAAAAAAACGTCGGCGAGGGTAAAGTGGGTTGGCTAGTTGGTATGCGTGTGAGAGATTGAAAGCTTCTGCTTGCCGAGTTCCCTTCCTCTTTATGAAGTTCGTAGTCGTTTTCTCTCTCTCAGCCCACTGAGTGTTGGGTCGCTTTTCCTCTCCGGCGGCGATGGGTGGGAGGAGGCGAGGCGAACTTGGCAGCTTCTAGTTCTCTCCGCTCGATGGCAGCAGCGTCGGTTGGAGGACAACCCCTTCCCCCGCCCGTCACCAAAACCAACGTCAGTTAGTTCGCGGCCCGGCCAACAGAGCACAGCACATACGCAGATTCGCAGCTCGGAGGGATATAAATAGACGCAGAGGGTCGGTTCGTTCGCTTTTGTGCTCGCTCTCACACAAAGCCCTCTCTTATCCGTCCCATCCGTCGAATTCGTAATAAAGTCCGGAGGAGTTTTTTTTTAAAAAAATATTTGAATTCGGTTTGGTTTTTTTCTTTCTTTCGAATAACAAGGACTTGTTGCGGCTTTATCTAGAGTTACCAAGAATTCAATTTACTCTCAAAGATTCTCAAGAGGGATGAAGTGGAGGTGTTTTTTCTTTGGTAAGGAAGGGGAGGTAAAGGTGGAAGATTTTGGCGTTAAGTTAAGCTAAAATTGTATAACTTTGTACAACAAAATCTAAACCGTAATTATATTGAAATAAACGTATTGCCTAATTTGGACTGTTCGGTGTTTTATTTTATTTTAAATAGAGCAAGTCTTATAGTACTATCCAGAGAGGTGACCTCAAAACCAGCAAATTCATGTGTTATAATGATGCTAGTTCAATTTTATTACAAAACTCGGTCACAAAATATAACGCATAATTCTTAAAAATAATGCTTGCGTAATAAATATATGTAAATTGTTTTTAACTAAATTTCTTAACGCGAATCACACGTAGTTTCCGCACTCTCCACTAGAATTCGCTGCCGGAGCAGCTTCGTCGACTATCGAATCGTTTCATTTGCAGAGCGAAATGTAAAACTGTATAATGAAACTGCTCCGATAAAAAAAAAATGGAAAATGCTTGACCTTTGAACCTAATTTTCAACAAGGAATTTTATTAATACTGCACTTCTTGTTAAAACTAACTAAACAATTAATACTATAAAGTTTCCCCTTTGCGGCTTTGTGAACCGTGGTTCGCGCCATCCGTCATAGACGACAGCACCGTGGTAATACATTTCCGTTCTATGCGACATCCGTTCCATTTACGAAATTACTCCTATATCCAATGCCGTATAACGAGAGCTAAGATGTTACACATAAAAAAATAAGATAATTGTTACAAACCTGGCTTGTAATTTAAAAAAGTGAATAAACTATAGTTGCAAAAAAAGTTATTATAATTCCGTTTTGAGAGGTAGCATCCAGTAGAATCACCACAAAATCACCTACCACGGTTGATGATCACGTACCACCATGTGGTGTGCGTTTCGTTATAATCCGTGACACCCGTAAGCCGTGGTATCAATAAATGTAGTTAAAGGGCCAGCAAAAACTGAATAGTTAGCGTATTAGTTGAATAAAGTATTGTTTTACTCATAACTTATATATTAATCTTTAGTGTTTTAAATTCATGTCCAAAGCTTTAAAAGCATTGGCTGATATTTTCCGTGATTATTTAAATTAATCATGCAGTACAACATCTTACGTCGCCAGTGTTGCCAAATTGTGCAAACATGAAACCGTGTACCTATTTACAATATAAAGCTAGTATAAGTAGTATATGATAGCCGGTCCGACGGCAGGCTTCAGGCTGTGGATGGTGCGGATTGTGATTGTCTGTCCGCCATCTTGGATTTTGACGTCACGGCGGCCATCTTGGACGAGCGTAACGGGACACAGCGTAACGGGACACAGCGTAACGGGACATAACGTAACGGGACATAACGTAACGGGACAAGTAGATCACGGCAGCCATCTTGGATCCGCCATCTTTGATCCGCCATTTTGGATGTCGTCATTTTGTTTTCTCGAACTTTCCGGCATTGTGTTGTCCGTCATATTGGATGATGACGTCACCGTTGCAATTTCCGTTACGGCCGCCATCTTTAACTTTTTTATTTATTATCCGATTTTAATGAAATTTTTTTTTAAATTTATAAAAAAATTTAAATAATATAAATTTTAATAAAATATTTATAAAAAACAAACATTATCGTCACGGAGCTCGGAGTCCTCGGTTCGAACCCGACGGGTGCAAAAAAATTAAAAATGGCGACCGATCCTTCCCCCCCCCACGGTGGGTGCTGGCATACTGACCCCCACCACTTTTGTCAAAGTATACATATCTTCACCTAGTATGATGTCATGTCCGCCATCTTGAAATGTGGACGCCATCTTGAAAATCTTTATTTATTATCCGATTTTAATGAAAAAAATTCCAAAATTCATCAAAAAATTAATGTATTTGAATTCTGTTTGATTATATCGATGTACGTCCTTGGCTCGATTCCCGACGAGAGTAAACGGTCGATCCTTCCTCCATGAAAGCTACCTAGACTGATCTACCACCACCAGTACCAAGGTTTATATCATCAACTGGTATGACATCATGTCCGCCATCTTGTCTTCATCCGCTGGAGTCCACCATCTTGTTTTCGTCTGCTAGAGTGTGCCGATACCATGTAGTATAATTATCTGGTCACCATACTTTTGTCCTCAACTGTTGACATTGATCATTGACCTTGGCCTTTGACCTTGACCTTGAACTTTGACCTTGACCTTGAAATTTGACCTTGACCTTGAACTTTGACCTTGACCTTGAAATTTGACCTTGACCTTGAAATTTGACCTTGACATTGAAATTTGACTTTGTCCTCGAAATTTGACTTTGTCCTTGTCGACCATCATGGATCCAACATTTTATGTTCAGTAGATGCTACCAGGAGCTACCACCTGCTGGAGTATGCCATCTTGTGTGTGTGTACTCGTATTATAGAGTACATTTCCATCTGGATAAATTTATTCTAACCCGCTACAGTGCAGTAATCATTTATTACTGTGACACACGCCATCTTGAAATTTGGACGCCATCTTGAAAATCCGTAATTTTAATGCTAGAGATTCGGGAAAAAGTTAAAAATTCATTAAATAAATTTGTAATCTATATACTGATTGATTGGATCGACTAAGGTCCTTGGTTCGATCACTGACCGATAAAAAAAAACAACTCTAATATTTTAAAAAGAACCACTAAAGTGACAGGTTTGAGAAAATAAAAAACACCACAAGTTCTATTAAAAAAAATTTATTACATAAATTCAATACACTACTACAAGTACATAAAAAAAACACTGACAAATTACTAAAGCCTTTTTGGATTCCTCGATTCAAACAGTCTTCTTATTGTACGGACTAAGCCTTTTACATGTCTTTAAATGTCTATCCGATCAGGTCATCACCGCAGCCAGAGACGGACTGAAGTTCATATCACTTATATTATCTCATTAGACGGTACAACACATGAGTCAAATCAATAACCATGTTCATTATATGTCTCGGAGCATTTTTTATAATGACGATGTAAGCTATCGAGACGTGAAATTAGTTTATTGCACTTATTGCACTGAAATTGTATTCTTTGATCATTATTAGAACAACCGCTTCTTTCATGTCTGCGAGCATTTGAGGTGATAGTAAATGATGCTCCACAGTATTTGCACTGATGCGAAGTACGCTCTTCATTAATTGAAGAATCCATTGCTGATGATGAAACTTCAGCTGATGGTGGAACAGCACATATCGGTTCGCAAGAACAGGTAATTACGCGACTTATGCACCAGAAGAAACAAACTAGGCGATCCTTACACCACCGACGTCAGTAACAAACCGAGCGTCCTGCTGTCTAGGACTCGCTTATATACATGCACCGTATGGAATAATACGATAGTCAAATCAATATCAATTTACTAAAATACTAGAGTCAAAACAACATTAAAAAATAGAAGCACCATCAACAAAAAAGGAAGCAAATTTGGACGCACCTACAAAAAAGGAAAAACAAAAGGAAGCACCGACAACGAAAAGGAAGCACCGCCAACGAAAAGGAAGCACATTTGGAAGCACCGACAACGAAAAGGAAGCACATTTGGAAGCACCGACAACGAAAAGACAGCACCGACATCGAAAAGGCAGCACATTTGGAAGCACCGACAACGAAAAGGCAGCACCGACAACGAAAAGGCAGCACCGGCATCGAAAAGGAAGCACATTTGGAAGCACCGACAAAGAAAAGGCAGCACCGACAACGAAAAAGAAGCACATTTGGAAGCACTGACAACGAAAAGACAGCACCGCCATCGAAAAGGAAGCACATTTGGAAGCACTGACAACGAAAAGGTAGCACCGACAACGAAAAGGAAGCACATTTGGAAGTACTGACAACGAAAAGGCAGCACCGACAACGAAAAGGAAGCACATTTGGAAGCACTGACAACGAAAAGGTAGCACCGACAACGAAAAGGAAGCACATTTGGAAGCACTGACAACGAAAAGGCAGCACCGACAACGAAAAGGAAGCACATTTGGAAGCACTGACAACGAAAAGGCAGCACCGACAACGAAAAGGAAGCACATTTGGAAGCACTGACAACGAAAAGACAGCACCGACAACGAAAAGGAAGCACATTTGGAAGCACTGACAACGAAAAGGCAGCACCGCCAACGAAAATGCAGCTCATTTGGAAGCACCGACATCGAAAAGGAAGCACCATCAACGAAAAGGCCGCACCATCAACGAAAAGGAAGCACATTTGGAAGCACAAGTTACGAGAACTTAGTCTTAGTTAGAAATCTGAATACAAGAAAAAAAAACATTAAATTTTTATAATTACAATTATTTATTTCTTTACATTATACAAATACAAGTAAAACAAGCCATTATTATATGTAGCCAGCTTTCTTCAGTTCTTTGAGTATGAATGATATTTCTTTGATGCACGAATAGTTTCCTGCACAAAGCGAGTCATGTAGAAGTCTTAGCCGGTCAACCAATATGTTTGGATCGTTCCATGAAGTGTAATCAGTCTCTTCTACCACCATCTTCATTGCTTGATTATTATAAATATTATTTTCTCTGGTGTCTTCCGTTTTAACACCATCCTCAGGGTTACTTTCATCATCTAGCCAGCGATCATCACAAGCTTGATCCGATTTATTTAATATATAACGTTGTTTCCATCGTTTCGGTCTCAGGACACCACCACAGTCTTCGATCTTGCCTGCTTTAGTTGCTTCATCACAGTCTATACCTTTGTCAACAGCCGCAGAGTCGCTGTAGCAATCGCCGTAGAAGGCATCATCTTCACCCAGATTACCGTAAGAATTCGATGTCGATGATGTCGAAGCGTCTTCATCGTCTTCATGCTTCCTTTTTAGGAGTCCATCATTTTTACAAAGTAGGAAAGATCTACTTGAATTCGGCTGGAATGTATTCTCACTTTTTACGTTAAAGATTCTTCCATTGTCTTCATTCTTCCATAAATCATAATTGTCCTTCAATTTAAGTTCTTTGTCGAGATCGGAAGAACCGCGATCATAATCTCTCCCAAGACAAGGAAAATTATTGTCGTAATGCAGATCACTCTTCCTTAGTCTAGTAGAGCCATCGTTGTCCTCTAGCTTGTACACAGGCTTGACGTTACAAGTTCTGTCATGTCTTTTTAAGCTCTCTCTCCGCGTAAACGACTTGCTACATCGAACACAACTTATCATATTACGTAGTGGATTTTTATCACAGTCATTCTTCTCGTGTTGTCTTCCATTCTTTCTCAAGATAAATTCTTTGCTGCAAAACTTACACCTGTGTCCTTTCATTACAGCAACAGCCACCGAATCAGGATTCATATTAGTTACTGAGACTATGGTCAGATGCAAACTGAATTAATTAAATTAGATACATTACTTAAATATAATTTTTAATATTTCATCTGCAAGAATTAAGTTACATCATACAAAAGAAATTGTTACATGTGGTCTCGATTATTAGCATGTGATGTCGCCACGTGATGTGTTGAGTCATAATTTATTTAGTTGTTTTATGTGGTATGCGGGAAGCTCACTAACGATCGCAAAACAAGGATGGCTTCGCTAGACATCAAGGAGAAGGAAGTTCGTCTTACATGTTAGTGCTCCACGGATGTCTCATGACATATTATTTGACTGAGTAATGGTTGCTTAATTTTTATTTCCACCTGGTAAAAAAATTACAAGTGATGATTTAGTAACAGATATTCTCGAATTGAATGTAACTCTAAATAACACGTCATGACTCATTAGGTAAAAAATCCGTCATGCAGAGAGCGGTTTCTCATAATAGACAGAAACACTTGAAGAAACCACAGGAATAATCAGGAGTTCATGGAGAAATCCATCATAATATTGAAAAAATAATAGGGAGCACACGGAGAAAACCATCTCACGTTTCTTTGTTATCATATAAATACAGAAAAAATATTTAATAATAAAATAAATTAATAAAAAATTTAAATTGAAAACAAATTAAATTGAAAGCAGGAAATAATCAGGAGCACACGGAGAAAACCATCATAATATTGACATGGATAATCAGATGCACTCGGAGAAAACCACCACACGTTTTCTTTGAAATCATAAAATTACAGGGAAAAATTTTTTTAAAAATAAATAAAAAAAATTCAAAAAAGGAGAAAATTACCAAAATACATAAATAGATTCTGCTAGCTTGTGAACTTCTCATTGTGTAACAAAGATAGAGTTCTAGTACAAGCCAGAATTTTATGTATTTTGGTGGTGGTAGATCAGTCTAGGTAGCTTTCATGGAGGAAGGATCGACCGTTTACTCTCGTCGGGAATCGAGCCAAGGACGTACATCGATATAATCAAACAGAATTCAAATACATTAATTTTTTGATGAATTTTGGAATTTTTTTCATTAAAATCGGATAATAAATAAAGATTTTCAAGATGGCGTCCACATTTCAAGATGGCGGACATGACATCATACTAGGTGAAGATATGTATACTTTGACAAAAGTGGTGGGGGTCAGTATGCCAGCACCCACCGTGGGGGGGGGAAGGATCGGTCGCCATTTTTAATTTTTTTGCACCCGTCGGGTTCGAACCGAGGACTCCGAGCTCCGTGACGATAATGTTTGTTTTTTATAAATATTTTATTAAAATTTATATTATTTAAATTTTTTTATAAATTTAAAAAAAAATTTCATTAAAATCGGATAATAAATAAAAAAGTTAAAGATGGCGGCCGTAACGGAAATTGCAACGGTGACGTCATCATCCAATATGACGGACAACACAATGCCGGAAATTTCGAGAAAACAAAATGACGACATCCAAAATGGCGGATCCAAGATGGCGGATCCAAGATGGCTGCCGTGATCTACTTGTCCCGTTACGTTATGTCCCGTTACGCTGTGTCCCGTTACGCTCGTCCAAGATGGCCGCCGTGACGTCAAAATCCAAGATGGCGGACAGACAATCACAATCCGCACCATCCACAGCCTGAAGCCTGCCGTCGGACCGGCTATCATATACTACTAGTATAGTAACAGTTTATATCCTAAATAATTTTTATTGTTTATGCCAGCATTTGTTTTAAAGTTTAGCTTCAAAACGCATCAACTAAACAAAAAAAAAACTTTAAAATCAGACAGCATAAGAATTACGTGGAATTTAGCTATGAAAAAAAATAATAACAGCAGACAGACAACAAAACCTGGACAACGCAGAAAATATACGAACTCAACGATGAAGATAAGTCTGAATGAGTTCGTCTGTGCTGTCGTCGTTGTGTTATCCATAATACCTCTTTATATTCATCGTTAGGTTTATCTGTTCGACATCAGCTGATTTAGACTTGTTTTCTGTGGGTTTGTGTTTTCATGATTTATTTCCTATGTTGCCTTTATTATTTTTTTCCCATGACAAACAGTGCAAAAAAGCAATAGCGTATGTCCAAGAAATAGTATTAAATGAATAAAATGTCGTGTTAATACTTACGTAGCTTTTTAAATAGGGAGTGGCCACGTCTGAATGATTACATTTTAACCAGACGAAGCCGTTGTTTTTCCATATAATGGCCCGCACCATGTTGGTTAGACGCCAAAAATAATAACTGAAATTTAGTGTTTGTATTGTTTAAAACAGTTTAAAAATTTTTATGGAAGCGGCTGAGTTTAAGGGGATCTTGGATTTTTAATTTTTTAAAAAAATTCTATTTTTGAACTATTTATCCCTAGTATTGGCCTGCCAAGGCATAAATCATATCTCCCAGACCTTCTAAACATTGTTGCAACCACGTATTTACTAACAGGCTCTAGTTTGTAAGCGCCGCAAGGTAGTAACTTATTATTTAACGCGCAGGATCACAACTGTCATGATAACCACACAGTTCACACGTGCGTGTTGACTTCAACAAGTAGCCAAAGCTAAATCCTGCGCCAAGTCAAACCAATAATTCAGCGCGGAAGTTTTATTGCAAGCGGTATCAAAATATTTGAAAATAAAAGTTGGCAAAGCCTTACCCTCCCCCCCCCCCCCCCCCCCCTTGATTCGTACCGTGGTCAAGCAATGCTTCCTCAATGTTTTAGGCGTTAAAGTATGACGATGGTGAAGTAAAAATATATAAAAAAGACTTCAATTACGTCCACAGCATGCCAACTCCTGTTAATTCCCTAATTCAGTGTTTATACACGCGTTTTTTTTCTACGACCTTCGACGTTTGCTGTGTCTCATATCGCTAAATGGGTGTTCTCAATGCGCCCTCTGAGTTTAGTGCGTTAGGCTGCACGGCAGAACTGCCTGACGTTGCGTGTTGCCTGCATTGTCCGCAGCCAGGGGCCGAGGTCGCAGCTTCCTTCCCATGCCAAATACGAGGGATGTCCGCAAAGCAAGTACACGTTTGGTCATTTGACAAAAATAAACTCGCGAGAAAAAGTTTTTATTGACAGTTTTAGTTCACTACATATCCACTTCACATTTTTACATGGTCACCACTGAGTTCCCAGAACTTTTCGTAAAGCTGCACCAGTTTCTTTAACCCCTCTGCATAGAATCTCGCCGCCTGAAAAATTTAACTAGTTGACAGTCTTAATTTTTTTTTTAATTTTTTCAATAATTGTTGACCCAATTTTAATTAAATCATCCGAAATGACGTATTTATCGTTTCACAAAACGGATTCCATAATTTTTCGACTCTAAGTAAGGAGATTGCTTAAAGGTTTTCCGGAGATGTTAACTGAGCGCCTGTACGTAGGCTACACGCATTGCGTATTCGAAGTCCGTGATGCCTATGGCCGAGGCATCCGTTGCATTCGCTTTAGAAAAGAGTTTGGAACTGAGAATGAATTTCAAGAAGTAATTTAGTAATATTAGCAACTTATGTGACTCGTTAATTTAAGTCCAAATATACTCATAATAATTCCACACAATAACTGTATGTATTTTTGCAATGATTATAAGTACTAAAATCACTAATCTGATTTCTTTTTGTAAAACGAACAGAAAAACTTACGTAAAATTATCATATATATATTTACGCTCATCAATATCTCACCGACTCTGTAACGCCAAAGAATATTTACACCTTGGATACAAGCTTTTCACGAAGCACAAATTATTTTTGCGTGACATGAGACGCTATCTGTTGGGTGGGCCCATAACTACCAGAAAAAAAACGAACGGGGTGTTAAAAATCCACAGTGTTAGGTTTATGATGTTAATTTAACTACTTGACGACTAATTTTTGGGTAACCATAATTTAAATTGTGCGAGAAACGATTAATTTAACTACTTGACGACTAATTGTTGGGTAAACAAAATTTAAATTGTGTGAGTAACGATTAATGCCATATTGTAATTAAAAAAATAATGTTCTTTATAAATTAGCCGATTATGAAAAAAAATCTGGTATGTCCACACCACGAAAATATGTGGCTGCAGTGAAGTAATTTCCACTCGTTAGCTTGTCTAATAATAGCCTATGCATCAATTCTCACAATCAATATAGGTACCTATGTTAGTAAAATATCATGAAAGCTACCATCTAGCGGGTGAACCTAGATATACGTAAAAAAAAAGTCTCGGTCTCGGTAATTAGATTTTATCCCCCATGACCATCCGTGACGATAGAGGGTCACGTGGACGAGTTTGTGGGACACTGCTGTTGTGGGACGGGGCCCATAAAACGGAACGCGGGAAAGAGAGAAGCGACGCCGTGTTCCGGAAGGAAAATGATTTATTTTTATTTTTGTTGGTGGTACTGCGGGGAGCATAAACCCCGGGGGACCCTCGCCGGGACGGGCTAGCTGGTCTGTCCGCCTGGTTTTACGGGCCACGAGGCGTGCCGCTGTTGTATTTTTTTTTACGGGTGGCCGTTACTCAGTTCGCTCGATAACCAGCAGCTGGTTGGCTGTACGACTGTCCGTCCCCCGGAGCTGTCCCCCCCGCCCCTATACTTCACCCTCCCACCAACACTCCGCTGCTACGTTTACAAAAGATTCCTTCGGGAAACAGTTGCCAACAAATAGTCTGTAACACACTGTTAGAAACTACAGCAGATTTACGCACTTTAGAACAAAGAACTAACCCCAAATAAACAACAGATTTCTTCGTGATCACAGTATATTTACGAACTTTTCAACGAACAATTAACCTAAAAAAAAAAAAAAAGAAGATTTCTTCGTAATTTTCAAAATAACTGAATCTTCTTAAAAACTTCGCCGTATATTGATTTCCTAGTTTTTTTTTTAAAGTTCCAAACAAAGATAAACGAACTCATTGACAAAATAAGAGCGTTCTTAACAAAGTTTTTGAAAGGTTTGTTAGTGCATCAAGAATATTCTCTTGGAATCATGTTCAAGGTGAGAGATCCCCGTGTCCGTAAATTTATGAATAAAACAGTAAATTTACGAAGATCCCGAGACAATTTGTAACCAGTGTTATTCGTAAGTTGAAGGTGAAAATTTTTAACAGTGTACCACGAGAATGATATTGTAACTTTGAACAACACATGGCTATGGTTATTTTTGCGCATATTAAATACGTTTTGAAAGATAATATTGAGTATTTCCTACAAAAAATGGCGCATAATTTTATATTTTAATTCATACTTCATTCAAGCTTAACTTTTCTAAACCATGGAAAAGATGAGCGAATATTTAAAAATTGTTTTTATTTTATTATTTTTATTAAGTGCGCAACTAATACTGGAAAGATAGCCAGGGAATGGTTTATAAATAACTCGAACTACTAGAGGTACTGAGACAACACAAAGCATAACTGCCAGGGTAAGAATATGAACCTGTTTTACTGCGAACACTATTTTGTAGCGATACAGATGTCTTCATGTAAATGTACAAATTTACAATTATCTGTAATTTTACAAGAATGTTTCTGTTACATTTAGAAAAAAATACAGTGCTCGTTTATGAAGGTTAGCTACTAGGCAATTTCTTACCAGCGTTTGCGGTATATTTGAGGTGAGAAATTTAAACAGTGGAGGTTTTTTTCAAGAAAAATGGGATATAGTTTAACACCATTTTGAGTCAACGTCAATGCTATAGACTGTAGATTAAACATAATAGCCTATTTAAATAAGCCTCTTATTAATGGCAGATTGATAAAGCGATAAAATTATTGCTACTGCCCTGTAATGCCAAAATTTATTATAAATCGCAGCTCTGAATAGTATATTTGAATAAAAGGGAATGATAACCCTTGCCGCGCATTGCAATAGCTCTAAAAAATACTAAAAATTGAGGAGAGATTCTACGGAGTTCTCGAGATTGTAAATTATGTAAATAGCAAAGTTCACAGTTTATTTACACTTTTTTTCTGGGTTAACGAAGTCAATATATATTAACGAATTCAAGGGGAAAAGGAGAAAGAAAATAGCGCAAATTATGGTAAAACAAAAAAAAATATTGCGGTAAAACCATTACTTCAATGAAGAGAAGGAGATTCAATTACAGTAACCCATAAATGAATATGATATACGAGTTTGCGGATCATGAATTTCCAACACAGCCGTTATCCATTAATTAGTAAAAAAGACACCGGACACTTCGCAAGACCGTTGTAGAGCATAAAGGCATTCTAAATTACCCTGATTCAATTCGTTCGTAAAACACGAATCTGCATCTGAACACAAAACTGTGGGCGTCGAAAAAGCAGCAAAGTGCACACCGCGAAGCAGTTCGGTAACAGGTCCACGCGGTAGCAGTTACCAACCTCCGGCACCAGGAACCAGATGTTCTCAATGCAGAACGTTCTAAGTCACTGCATATTAAACCACAGTTCCGTGTCTTGCTGGAACAGTTTCAAGGCATCTCTGACCAACGGGGCAACAACCGTTCATTATGATCTTAGAATTATTCTTGCATTGGGGATGATCGGTTAGATAACTATTTTGGTTACACGCCATTGTTGATTTACACTGTATGTCATACAGAAAACCCAAACGCCATTGTTGATTTACACTGTATGTCATAGAGAAAACCCAAAGAACAAACAAAGAAATATGAATACACAAACACACAGAGAACAAGCCAAAATCAGTTGAGGATCCAGTTGCAGGCATAATAATAATAACAAAGCACGGATTGACATAGTCAATTGAAACATAAAAGAACAGTTAAATCAGAAAAACGAAACTTTGGACAATAAAGCGACAAACAGACCAACTCAAAGATAATTTTAAAAAAGGGGGTTGTCTGTAAAGTCGGTTTACGGACGATAATTTTACGTGATAACGCAAGTGGAAGAGAGATAGATGCGTCACAAGCCGAACGCTTAGGCCGATCGTGCCGCTTGTTCCGCGCTCTCGCTTGCACGCTCGGCTCAGGCGGAACGTGACAATGAGTCATGCTTTTTTGTGCGTGCAGCCGGCGTTCATCGATTTATAAGACGTTATGACGTCCAAAAAATCCGGACAACACTAGGACAATACAGCGACGAACACGTGAATCCAGCGATTGTCGGTGTGATGTCCAGATTATCTGTCTAGCAACATCATTGTGTTCTTCTGTCTGTCCCTGTGTTCTCCAAGATTGTCGTTTGTCTGCATTTACGGGTTAATTTTTCCAACTGTCTCATCGTTGTCAGCTCGCCGTGTTCGTCTGTGCTATGATATCGTTTTGAATAATTCCTTCCACGAAATTCTCTGTGCTGTCTTGTTTGTGTATTCATATTTCTTTACCTGTTCTTCGGGTTTTCTCTACGACGTACAGTGGAAACTGGCAATGTCGTATGTCTGAACTAATAATTTAAACGAACCGTTCCATATGTTGGAGTAGCTTGGCTTCTGATTTGTAGCCGCGTCGAAGACGAAGATATCGCCGACGTTTTATTCGCCATCATTAGGAATCCTCAAAAGCTAGTTCTGTAATCAAAAACAGACAGATCGTCTTTGGTTGGTCAAACAGCTCAGCCAACCAGGAGAGAAGAGGCCGCTGATTGGCCAGCACTCCCAGCCAATCATAGAAGCCTAGCTCCGACTGGCGAAACCAACAAGCCAACCAGAATAAAGGAAGGCTCTGATTGGCCCACTGCTGCAGGCAATCAGGGAACACTCCCCTCTCAGGCGAGAGTTTTAAAAGGCTGTATACCATTTGTCCGAATGACCACTTTTCCGAGCGCCTTTAAGTCGGAGGACCATTTGCACGAGTGAGCACTTCTCAGAACGACCACTTGTCCGAGCTTTGAGGGGCGGATGATGTCTCACCCTTACTTTTCCATGCCACGCCATCTCCCCTCTCTTGGAGCCAATGAGCATACAGCGTTAGAAGTTTTTTATATTTAAAAACGAGATAACCGAAAATAATACCGCATTGCCACCGTATATACAACAGCTAAGTGGCAAGCATGTAAAATTAAAAACAATTTTGATGAAATGCAAGAAAATCTATTGTGAAAATAAATATTTTTATTAATTAAAAAACAATGTTCTAAAAAAAAGCATTCAACAAGTTGAAATTTTTTACTTAGATCGTTGAATCCATTCCTACAAATGTGAATTTTTTCTTGAACATACCTAAAAAATTACCAAGGACTAACCATTTTATTTTATGAAATAATAATATTATATAAGTATTTGGACTATCGTACACAATAATAGCAGTTTTAAAGAACGACATTTTAAACTTCAACGAACTACTTTGTTGTTTATTCTACACATTCAACATTTATGTTCACACCCACAAGATGTTAAACATTTTTTACATATGCTTACGCCAATTAAAGTTTATACTTAATTACGATTTTTCAGTTATTAAACTTAAAGAAATATAGTTATGCATTTAAAAATAAATTTTATTTTAACTTACTTCTATAAGGCCAGTTGTAAACATATATGAAAATAAAATAAAAATTAAATACATGCAATATTTTAAAACTCGAGTCGTATTTATTAAAAACTTCAAGGGTAAACGTGAAAATTAATGCTATAAAGTTGTTTTAAAATCGTAGAAACTAGTTACTGTACGCGCTGCAAACACGGGAAATGAAGAATTGAATCTGGAGTTACTAGTTACAATGCAAGACGCGCGTCACTAGAATTGCTAAAGGGTTCTGAGCGTTAGCAGGAATGGTTCATGGTTTTTTTATTTACCACCATGACGCAGTTTTTATCAAAATAGTAGATGATGTTGTGGTATTCCGCTAGTATTTCCTATCTTGATTTGTGTTTCTGTTATAGGTATCATTTATTTATGTTTATTTGAGAGTCAGGAACGAAGCCTGCCACGATGTCCTTACGTGGCTGTTTGTCATGTTGAATAAATATTATGCCACTGTTTGTTCTCGTATATTGCTTGAAATCAGTTGTAAATGTTTAGGGAAGTGACAGAAGGTAAAGTCTGCTTATGTCGCTTCTGCCGCAGAGTGGCAGGGCGCGGGTCAATTAACGGCCGACAACTTGGATGTAGCCAGATCAACAAAGTAAAATATGTCCATTCATAACTCCACCATTCCTCGATCTCTCTTCCCTACTGCACTCCTTGAACTATCTGTTCTTCCCATGCCCTCCTTGGCCTTCTTTAAGGTCTTCTTTCTGAGTACTTCAACTCCATAATTTTCCTTTACAAACCCTTTCTTTTCCCCTTCTCTGGACATGGCCACACCATTTCAGTCTTGCTTTTACAATGATCTCATTCAAGTCCTGTACCCCGGCTCCAGCTTTGCGCTGCTCGGAAAAAGGAAATGTAGTCGGGACGACAGTGTTTTTCCGAACCGAATACCGGCTTATCCTCTACCACCCCTCCCAAGTCTGCGCCCTTGTAGGGTAGTTTGGAAGTCAGCCTACAGATCTGTATTTAAACATCCCGGAGCCGATAAATAAAGCCAGAACTGTATGTCGGGATGACGACTGTTTTCCAACTCAAGGCCGGTACCTCCACCACCCCTCCCAAATATGCGCCCTTGAGGGTAGATTGGGAGTCAGCTTACAGAAAATTTTGAAAAATTCCAAGAGCAAGTCTAGCTGTCATGGGATTACTACCCCCCTTTTGATCCGGGAAGGTGTTAGAGCTTCAGCTATGACCCGAGGCCATCCAGCAGTCACCACCTTAGCCCCCCCGCCTCGCTCAGCTGACCAGACAGTTGGATGTGTCCTTAGAGTCGGGATAACAGCGAAAGCGTACTTAAATCACTGTCCATTACGTCCTACTTATGTGGAAATAACACGATGGGGGGACAAAACTGTATTACCTCCTCCCCCCCCCCCCCGTCATTCTTCGCTCCTCTCGACGGCCGTTTTAACGACGCGAGAAAGGACGAGTCGTTAAGTTCAGACTTGGCATCCGAGCTCTGCTCAAATTGCGTGCGCACCGGGGTGAAAAATTGTGGAATTGGGGAGGAGGGGGAGGCACGTGTGTGTGCGGGGGAGGAGAGGAGGGAAGGGGAAACCGCAGGGGAATCCGCGAGGGCGAACACCCGCGGTATGCGAGCGCGGCGATATGAAGATGAGGTCGCGTACCGCCGCCTGCAAAAAAAAAAAAAAAGTCGCGTATCGTGCGCTTCCCACGCTGTAAATACTTACACGTAAACAACTGTATCACCACAATATACTGTTCGCAGTAACACTGGGTTCGGATTATTGCCCGGGCACTTATGCTTCGTTTTGTCCGAGTACCTGCAACGGTTAAAGTTATTCGTAAACAGTTTCCTAAATAGCTCTCCAGTATTAAGTGCGCACATTAATAAGCACAATAAAACCAAATAAGGTCCAATTATAGAGTATTCGAATATTTTTTTACAAGGTTTAAAAAACTATACTTGAATGAAACAGCGATTGGAATATAATATTATGCGCCAATTTTCGTTAGAAATACTCAGTATTTCAGATATACAAAAAACAATCATAGCCATGTGTTGTACAATGTTACAATATCTTTCTGGTAATATCTGAAACTATTTCTTGGAAACTTGTTTCCAAATGAACCTTTTGTAAAAGTACAGTTTTTTCTTTGCAGTAGAAAACCTATTTGCGCGTTTAGCAATCAGGTCACATTTGCCTTGAACCCTTTAGAACAGTTTTGAAAGTAGGGATTTTTCCGTTTGTGGGGGAGGTAAGAGGCGGACAGTTTGAAAAGGAAAGTTTAAACACTTGTATGCAAAAAAAATACTATTGATTTACGTGTTAAAACTAGGATAAAACACCAGACACAGGACAAATATTCCGATAGCAAAGCATCATAGCACGTTCTTTAAAAGTTCGTATAGTTACCCAGCATGTCATCTCTGGAATAATGCACCGGGCACTCTTTGGCAGAGCACGCCCAACGCTGTTTTAAAAACACAATACTATGCAATGCTTCACAAAAAAAAAGTCATATGTTACCCGGCGACATTAACAGAAACACTGTACTGGAAGCGAGACCTTACCCAGATGGCCAGGAGGTGAGTGGTCAGATTATCCTCCCACCAAAGGTGAAACGGTTTTTTTTAACCCCACGGCGTCACGCGCGAAATTTTCAGAAGATGGAAACATGGTGGATGTTGGCTTAACCCTGTGGATTTTCTCACAATACTCCCGTTTGATTTTCCCCTGCCCTGCATTAATTTCGCCAATGCTCCGTTGAGATCTCATGGGGTCACGAACAGAAGCTTCAACTTCTTTTTTTTTAGGCGAAGGGTTCATTCGATAGTTTCTAGATGGTTTTCGTAGATTTAGACACGTGATTTTAAATTTTTATTTTTGATGTGAAGCATCTTATTTCTCGGTAAACTGCATTTGGTAGAAGTGATTTCGTGAATGGAACGGAAGTAGCATAGAACGGAAAAGTGTGGTGAAAAGTGTTGGCATCTGTGGCGGAAAGCGCCAACAAAACTTGACAAACACAAAGGAAAATTTCATAGTATTACTGTTTAGTGAATTTTTAACAAGATGGGCAGTATTTTAATACAATTTCATGTCTAAAATCAGATTCAAAGCCTGGGTTTAGATTTTTGAAAGTCTTTTTTCACTTTTATCGGAGTCGGTTCATCATATAGTTAAAAATTTCTATCTGCGATTAGAATGATTAGATAGTCGACGTAGCTGCTCCGGCTGCGAATTCTATTGGTGGTTGCGGAAACTACGTATGCTTCGCGTCCAGAAATGAAGTTTTAAATCAAGATTAGCGTATATTTATCACGCTCGGCATTACTTTACATAATTCTACGTCAAATGTCGTGTCCGAGTTTTCGCGACATGAAAACCCAATAATTCGCTCGTTACCAAGGTTAGATGTTGCAAAGTTCACAGATTATTACCACGCAAAAGAGGGTCGGAAAAAAGGTTGCCAACCTCACAATTCGTCCGTTTCTCCCGCCGACCTGCTTGCATATTCCGTCGTCCGGGCCGAAGCGATTTCATTAAGTTGGCGCGTGACACATTTCCAATCTAATATCGCGTTCGGAGGGATTGGCTGGGAGCTTTGCGGTGGGGTGAGGGAGGGGCAGGTGTGAGAGGAGGGGCAGAGTAAGGGGGGGGGGAGGAGAGAGTAGGTAGGGAGGAGAGACGAAGGCTCTCGAAAACGCTCAGGCGTCGAACGTCCGTTAACTCGCGGAACATTTCCGGTCGCCCGATTTCGCGCGGGTTAAGCGAAGAGTGGGGGGGGGGGGGGGGGGGTAATGGTGGGGGTATAGCGTGCCCGTTCACCCGCCAGCTAACGCAATAACCATCGACCGACGACCGCTTAGGCACGACGTAGCTAGGCCGACAGTACACGGTCGGTGCGTCCGTCCTGTGCGTATAAGCACAATCTACTTGTTATCGCTCAAAACTGTGAAGTTTTATTTTTTAATATATATAATATACATACAGATTGAGACAGAATTAGATCGACCACTGAAGCTTTATGATCACGAAAAATTATGTTGCAGGCATTTAATACCACTTAGGGTCTGAAGTGATTCCTATAGCTGGTAAATAAATATACCTTTGAATATGGAGCTGAACAATTGGTTTATTGGAAATTCATTGAGGAAGTATTTAAGCCGTAAAAATGAACGTCAGGATAGTGTTTAAATGAACGAATTTCTACAACCTCCGCAAAACTTGTCGATGTTGTATAATGATTTCCATAAAATTTTTAATACTTTGCAACATGTCTCATTTAAAGCATTATTTAAAAATGGCAGCACTGATAACTTCTATAATTTTTGAATTTTTTTTTTTGCAAAGTGACTAAAATTGTAAATAATTTCCGTAAAGTTATGTACAAAACAAAAAAAAAAAGACTGCCGAAAGAGTATTTATTCGTCGAAGGATCAGGTTGTGCTAGCGTCGAAAAAAAAATTCGGAATTATTTTCACGGCCATTTTCTCACTGAATGCAGCGTTGACATTAAAAAAAAATAATTTAGTCAAGGATGCATAGGTGAAAAAAAATCCCCGCTATTCGGAAACATCATTAGCAACAACGAAGTAGTTCAGGAGTATTGGGTAAAGGTAAGGCCTTAAACATCCAAGCATTTCCCAGGGGTGATTTCAAGGACACCACAAATATGTTTTTTTTTGTAAATGTAATTGAATTAATCACGAAAAATTAAAAATATTTGTACATTAGTACATTTAGATGAAAGCAACTGTATCGCTATAAAAATAATGTTTTCATTAATGCTGGGTTCAGATTCTTGCCCTAGCATTTATGCTTTGATACATCCTAGAAACTCCAATAGTTTAACAGTATTAACTGTACAGATTAATAAGCCTAATGAAACAAAAAAAATTCCAAGTATTGAATATTCGATTATTTTGACAAGGTATACAATTTCATGCTTATATGAAACATTAAAAAAATATATAACTACAAGCCAATTTTTTGTTAGCGTGACAAGACATATTCAGTATGGTTTTCAAAACGTATTTATAAATATGAAAAAAATAATCATGGTTACGTGTTTTACAAAATTACTATATTTAACTTGAAGTATTACAAAATTATTAATTAGCAACTGGTTTTTTCAAAGGACCCTTTTGTAAAAAGCACAAAATGTTATCTGTGCACAGATTGATTGGTTAGTTCGAGATAGGGTTCTCTTTAACGAAAACACATTTTTTTCCCCTTCACCACCACCGCGCCACTTCGATCGTTAAAACTACCTCAAAGTCTCAGTTCCCCAACTCTTGAGTACCCCAAAAAAGTTCCCCGGTGCTCCCCTTATTATTTGCAGCCAACTGAAAACTCGTTAGCTCGCCCACAATTAGAGCTGCTTCCCGTTCTTATCCTCATTAAGACTCATCTTCACCCGCTATGTCGGGTTAATGGCATTTTATGCCATTTTTTTAATCTTGGAAAAATTTTACGTATGTTCTGCTATACAATCCCCACAAAACGTTCAAGACCAATGTAAAATTTAATAAAACAATATTTGCTTCCAAAGTTCTTGTAGAAATTGTTTCTTAACAGCAATAAATATTTAAAAAAAACTAGCTATTAATAGATATTGTGTCTAGTTAGTTATCTGTTTTGAAAGAAAAATAAAAGTGATTATATTTTTCTGATCTACTATTCATTTACCTACGTAAATTTCTTTCACTTTGCGAATCACCGTATACATGCGTGAGGTATTTTTTTTATTACATACAGGTTTGATCAAAAATAAAAAAGTAAACAAACTCAATCATAACTTTTAATGTAGTTAAGAATTTCCAGAACTCTGAATTTTTAGAATTTTTTTTAACTGTTTATGAAATATTTATTAGCTATTTAGTAACGTATAGTAATAATTTTAAGAGTTCTTAAAATTCATAAGTAATTTCTAATAGTAATTTAGTACCATAATATTTCCATCTTAAATTTGTGGATGGTTTTTAACTTTCGGTGAGACCTTGTTTTAAGACCTTCTTTTTGTGTTATGTAGCAAATTTGGTCACATGATATGATAAAATATAATAATACAGTATCTTTTTTTGTTTAAATGTGATTTACCAATTTAAATTACAAAAAAAATATTTTAAAATAATGCGTTTATCAGCACACATACAATAAACATACAAAATAATATAATTTGAATTCCAAGTCAATAGCTCCAACAGGTTTTAGGTTAATTAATGATTTTACAGACGAAGAAAAGCGTTTAGTGTGAGGAGTGATTTAGGTATCAAATTTGCAAACATGAAAAATATTTAATTTGTATGAATCAGAGCTTTAATAAAATATTTCTTTCTGAAGAATTTCTTCGTGGTTTATTGTTAGAAGTTCATATTCTGGATTTTTGCAGTCAGGAAACACATACAACATTGTTTCTATAATTCACTTTTCGAAATACATCTGCATAAAATAATGTAATTAGCAAAAAAAAAAAAAAAGCTATAGTGGGTGAAATTGAATTTTAAGGGGATGAACAGAAACAGAAACACGCTATCTTGATTTTGACAGGTTTAAGGCACATAGGCCTAACA
Source organism: Bacillus rossius redtenbacheri (assembly GCF_032445375.1). Classification (NCBI taxonomy): domain Eukaryota; kingdom Metazoa; phylum Arthropoda; class Insecta; order Phasmatodea; family Bacillidae; genus Bacillus; species Bacillus rossius. The sequence goes on from NC_086338.1 coordinate 40,049,744, forward strand.
GCAGAGTTAGGAGTGCCTGAAGTCAATAGTGGCTGAGCTGCTACAAATAGTTTTGTCCTGTAACTTCATTCGTGTTTAGTATGGAATACATTTTTATAATAACTACAACTGTATCAATACTGTCACTATTTAATAGCCTCAGAAAATCTCTAAATGTGTGGTGTATGACTTAGCGAATAACATATTCAGCATTAAACGATAAACAACTGTTATGGCATAAAAACTGTTGTAACTAAAATTGCGTCTTACTGTTCCTATATCCTCCCCTTAAAGATCGATCTCACATACCTTTTTTTTCAGTTTTTTGTCATTAACTTTTTAATACCTAAACTTAAAATTATAAATCTATGCATACATTGTATTTGTTGTTCTCCAACTAACATTTCAACAGATATTCAAATATTATCGTCATTTAGGCGAACAAAAAATTCAAACACAGAATTTTTTTTCCTATTTTACAATAGATTCTTTTGGAGACCAGTATCCAAGAAATAGCTAATAATACCACAATAAAGATATTGTAACATTGTACAATACATGGCTATGGTAATTTTTGCATATATGAAATACGTTTTTTCTCAATAATACTGCTTATTTATTACAAAAATTGGCGCATTATTCTATATTTTAAACGATGTTTCATTCAAATTTATATATTTTTAAACATGGTAAAACAATCAAATACTCAGTAATTGGACCTTATTTTGTTTCACCGTGCACAGTTTGTACTGGAAAGCTATTCAGGGAACGGTTTGCAAATAACTCTTAACTGCTGTAGGTACTGGGAAAAAAAAAACAAAACATAAATGTCCGGGTAGGAATACGAACACAGCATTACCGCGAAATTCAAGTTTTCGTACTGATACAGCTGTCCTAATGTAAATTTACAAATTCACGAATGTCTGAAAATTTATACGAATGTTTCTGTTGTCACGTACAAAAAAAAAATTCGAGCAAAGAGAGGTATCGAAATAAAATATTAGAAATAGGCCTGAACGACTAAAATTCGAAAGAAAAATCACAATAACGTGGCGTGAGACCGAGCCATAGGACAACAGCACTGGAGGGAGGGTACTTTTTTTTTTTACAAAGCCAGAGTGATGGTAAATTGTTGCTGGTTATCCCGTTTCCGGAGTGCAGCAGGTGGGCCGTAATTTATCGAGCTCCTAGCGGAAACCTCGTGAGTTACACCCCCCACCCCCTTGAAACCCACCTACCCCCTTTCCTAACACACTCTCTCTCTCCCCATTCCCTTTCCACATTGTCGCCACGGAAACTGCAGGCGGTGGTCGCGGCGCGCGAACAAATTGCGAACTTCAAAGCGATTTTTCACCCAAGAGGGAACCGCAAAAAAAAAAAAAAAATAATAGTATCGCCGAGTGGTTACCGTTTCGGGAAGTCCACACACAGTTCAGAAGGATGAGAAGCCACGCCCCCATACCTTAAACCGTATACCAAACGTATTGGTGTGCCAAATGAAGATTTATGATAGTGTGAAATATCTTGACATATATTTTGTTAACTAAAATATTCATGGCAAAAAAAAGTAATCATAAGTTTTAAAATACACAAGAAAACTGGCAACATAATGATGATGTATAACTTCTTACTTGTGCAGGACGTTTGTAGTATCAAATTTTAGTGAAATTTTTAACAAGACTAGCAGTATTTTAACAAAATCCCGTGTCGAAAATAAGGTCCAAAGCCATGATTTTATCAGAGCCGTTTCTAATGTCTTAAGATTTCTGGTTGTTTGAAAAGCGACAATTTTATTTATCACGATCGACAATTTTTTTTTTAATTTTACGTTAAAATTCGTGTCTGAGTTTCGTATTATAAGTTTATTCGCAACATGAAAAACATGACAACAAATGATTTTGCTTGTTACCGGGTTCAGATGTCTTCACATCAATGGCGAGCAATGAAAGTCTCGCTCACATATATATTTTTGATTGTTTAAAACTTTTTTTATGTGACGTCTAATAAATAGATGAACGCCGGCTGCACGCACGAAAAAGTGTCCCGTAACGCCCATTGTCCCACTACGATGTGTCCCGTTACGCTCATTGTACGCTCGCGCCGCATCTCTCTTCCACTCGATTGGAACAACCATCGATTTGACTTTACAATCATGTTTTCGTCGTTTGAATTATTAATATTATGTAATTTAACGATCGTCTACCGATTTTCAGCACAATCGGTACGGTTATTTAAAAGTAATGTTGAATTTTCAAATACGTTTTTGTACGAACAATGGTGTTTTACAGTTACACATAATAATTCAAATTACACCCGGGATCTTTTGCACAATGTTTTAAAAAAATATTGTAACACATTATAAATAAGTTTGGTGTATTTGGGATGCGTATTTGTTATAAAATCGTATTATAAAAACGAAATAATATTATTCCCCTATGGTGCTGCAATCTACGGTGATGGACGCGAACCGAACGAATATCTAGCCGCTTCCGCGGCAACCAGGCACTCGTTAATACATATTTTCCTTTGTTCATCGTGATGGGCGTTATTATTAATTAATTATAAATAAAATTTCGTGCCCGGGGCCACAATTGCATATCATTTTGAGCACTGGAAGACATAAAAACGTAAATTATTCTCGACGAATTTTAATCTCGGCCCCAGCGCACCACGAGCGTCTGGGTTGGAGATTAAAGCCGAAATTCTTTCTTAAACTTACTAATACTTATTTTATTAACTGCAAGGACATTTTTATTAAATTCTATGTTTAATTTAACGACGAACAAACTTCGTCGTTAAATGTGTAATTGCGAAAAAGCGTAAAACAATCTCGACGATCTTGAAGTTAAATAGCAAACATGTATAAAAGTTATAGTTAAAATAATCTCTTCGTTAAAGTAATAAACATATTTGAATTAATGAGTGCAAATAAAAGTATTTATCAATTAAATTGGAGATTTAATTTCACTCCTTCTTTGTATCCATACAAAATAGTGATAATTCAATAAAAATGATTCAATTTTATTCATAAAAGTATGCAATCATTTCATAAATGTTTTGTTATGACATTGTCACGTTAACTATCGTCCGTAAACCGACTTTACAGACAACCAATTTTTTTAAGTGTGCAGAGAGTCTTCTGCAAATTAATGCGCTCTCTAAAACGTAACAGGAGATAATTTCTGTTTTTCTTTCTTTCTTATTGGTCCGGGGCTCTTTGGTGGCAAAGACGCGATTTGTTTATTTGTTTATTTGTTTAAGTTGTTGAGTTCGAGCGGTGTTAATAAAAGTCAAAGGGAATTCTTCGCTTGCGATTGAACTTGTTTCTTAACAGCCTCGCCAGTTCTCTCGGAAAACTCTCCTCTTCACATTCGTCTAGACACCTCCCTCCCTCCCCAACTCAGACCCGAACATTCTTAAGAATTCCACCGTGCGCGTTCACCGGTCGATAAAGGTTTGATCACGAGCTGGCGGAGTGTCGGGTCTCCCGGCTCGCATTCCAGACACTTTCCGTTCCAATCCTGACACTTTGATTCCGACCTCGGTTTGGATTTCTAAAGCTGTGTCGAAGTGTTAGAACGCACCGACGTTTCGCTCCGCATCGCTGAAGACATCTTCAGGGATGATCAATCAATTGCTCAGTTCACATCGTACACAGTGGATATATATATTTGTAAATGGAACGTAAATATTAATATAAAATTACAGATAATTTATAAATCAGTACATTGAAATGAAAACAACTCTACCTCTACCGAGTTCGGATTCTTACCCCGCATTTATACTCAGTGTTGTCCCAGTATCCTTAATAGTTACATTTGTTTGGAAACCGTTCTCTGAATAGCTTTAAACTATTTAATGCGCTCACAATCAGCATGATACAATAAAAAAAATGTCATATTGTTGAATATTCGATTATCTGTTTTATGGTTTGAAAAAAAAAATTATGCTTGAATGAGACATCGATTAAAATATAAAATTAAGCTCAAGTTTTTCGTGTACGCAAAACTAACCACAGCCATGCGTTGTACTGAGTCAACAATATCTTTCTATTTGCATGCAGAGCTGCTGAGCGACGATGAAACCTTCATCCCGCGAGTGTACAACCGCAACGCCCGCTACCAAGGGCCGAACCTTCTGCCGGGAGTGATATACTAGCTGAAGTAACAAGTTACGCTCCGTCAGCGCCAGACGCGCGATTCCCCCCTGCCCGCACTTTAACACCCGATGTGGGGTCGGACAACAGCGCGCGAAATCGAACGGAGGCCCTTCATTGCCCTTCGGAACCAGGCCCCTGCACGAAGCTCATCTCTTCCTGAACGCCCCTTAATAAACCAGCGAAAGGAAGAAAAAAAAAGGTACCTCAGATTAACAGCCGAAACAAACATCGTCATGATTAAACAACTTTTAGCACCTAACGTTAATTAAATGATCACAGCTTGGAGTATTTGCATTTCTAAGGCCAGAGATATTTCAATTAAATTCTCATCAGAAATACTTCCCAAGAGTAAATAGGTTGTGGGATTTTTACACTGACCATCCTACACAGAAAAAAAAGTTTCTGTACTTTAACAAAATATTCCTTTTGGAAATCAGTTGCAAGGAAATAGTTTGCAATACTACAATAAAGAAATCAATTAAGTTCAACGATATAATATTCCGTATTTCTTACGAAATTTGACGCATAATTTTGTATTTTAATATATGATTCATTCAAGCATTTTTTTTAAACCACCAAAAGTATAATCGAATATTCAATAGTTGAACTTTATTTTGTTTCATTTTGCTTTTTATGGTGTGCAGTTAATACTGCAAAGCTATTCACAGAACGATCAAAACTTTAACCTATTAAGTATTTATGTGACTGACCTAACATAAGAAATATTTTATTTTAGTTACGGTTAACGTCACAAATATAAAACCAAGATAGTACAGTTTTAATAATTATGTTGTGTAAAAGTAAAATAAGGGTGTTACATAAAAAAAAGATAAACAGAACTGAATTATTCGGTAGTCTGAATCAGGGTCAATGAATCTTAAGTTCCCCATCTCAAAGAGTATCGAGCACAATTTATTGCCAATAAGGTGGATCCTCTTGATACAAGAGCACCCTTTGTTAGATCCCTGCCAACTTCAGTGGAGAGTGGTGTAAAACTTCTGGAGGTTAATTAAAAAGGCTATTAATGGCAGAGTTTTCGTTACAAAGGTTAGTTTCAAAAGCACTCGAATCGACTTAAATGCGCTCTGTCGAAAGCAGGACTCGGAGAAAGAGGGCCCTACCTACACCAAGTCTCGAACATGGAAATACTATTTCTTCTGAGTGGATGCCAGATGTAAATGGTAGAGTGACTGTTTAACAACTGGCTATCAAAAACAACCGTAGACGTGTAAAAGCGAATTCTAGAAGTTTATTTGATAGTTTGAAACGAACTTGTTAAGAAGAATAGTACAATTTATATTATGGAGTGAGTATACTCACGAAATAGTTTTCAAACTCATTTTTACCAACAAAAAAAATTAGTAAACATTTAGGAAAGAAGCGTGGGTTGTAGTTTGAATTTTTTTTTAAATTTTTAACATGCAAAGTAAAAAAAAAATATTATTGCCACTGAAGTATTTCTGGTAAAAGTACAGTTTTTTGTAAAGTTACAAACATATTTTTTTTGTAAACTCGTGTCTACTATACAATTACAAGAAAAGTTACAGTATTATTGCAAAAATAAATTCTGTATTAATACAGAACTTTTGTAAGTGCTGACAAGAAGTTCAGTGGGAGTTGCCCCACTGCCCATATGCAAAAAGTATGCGCTGTATAAATTTTTCATTTCGTGAAAGTTAAACCATTTTAAAAGTCTACAAGTTTATCTGTGATTAATATAAATATAAAATCAGGACCTGAATTGGGACGCACCCCCTTAAAAAAAAACAGTTTCTTTGCAACTCTATCCAGAAAGTTTTTTGTAACTTTGCAATTTATTTATTTTTATTACGGTGTGGCAAAGATAGAACGCACCCATTCACTAACTTCTTACCACCATGGTCTCGAACATAACCATAATCAGAAGCGGTCAAGCACCATTCCACAAAAGCGACTTCAACTTCGTTACATGATTTCGGTTTTCAATTTTCCCCCAAAAAATAAACATAACTCAAGGCAAATATGCTTGCTTAACGCAAGTTTGACCAATTTCTTCTCCCAATTATTTTTTCTTTTGTTTTAATTTTTGGTATTTTTGTATTTTTGTTATTTTTAAAAAAAAATATATATAGCTTTATATTTCATAGCACAAAACATAGTATAATGAGACTAGTAGCATTCTTACAAAAGCTTGCTTAAAGTTTACTTTAGTGTCTGTCACTAATGCCCTCATTGTAGATACGAGACGTAAAAAAAATCAATAGAAGCATTCGTGCGCATTCCTGGTTTACGGAACGCCTGACTGCTGCGCACAGTGCGCACGAATACAATAACAGAACAGGTCCAAGGCGTCACTAGGTCACCGAGGTGAACTCATCAATATCAGTGAGTGAGCCTGTGTTGCATTCATAAATTCGCCAACCATTATTCGAGGGAAACCTATTATTCACTAAACCAGAGTCAAATGGCCGAATAAATCCGCATTCATGGATTGCTGTTTTGAAATTAAAATTTAGGTTGTGTTAGGTGTGTCACATAAATAATATTATCGTAAAAAATCATTTATTAAAATTTTTTCTCGTTGGTAGGTTTTCAAACGACTAGTTGATCACAACTTAAATAAAAAGCTGGTTAGGATAGTTCAGCGACGTTGAAAATGCACTTAAAAATCGGGAAACTGTATGAATGATTGCAAAATGGAATTTGTTTTCTTACTCCATCGTGACGTCACGCGAGTCAGCGATGAACTCTGGGACCGAGTGTTTGAACCCAGATTATTTCTCTGATTATTTTTTTTTCACCCCAGGCTGGATTCAACTTGCCTTTTCGTAATCAAACCCTTTTTAAAGTACTTATTTTTATCAATAACAAGGCCACATCCCTTTCACTACACGTGATTGGAAAACTACTTGTGTATAACTGGCTGTGAGTAGTCAAGGGCGTGGTAGTCCAATCGTCAACGTGAAGCATGTATGTGTTTTTCAACTATATTTTGCAACCCGATAAATCCGCGAAATAATGATGAGTCCTCTGATCTGGGGGGTTCCATTGTTGGTGACATTCTGATGTGGGGGACCATTGTATGTGTGACTACTGATCTGGGGTGACCCACTGTTAGTGACAAAACTGAGCTAAGCGTCCCATTTCTGGCAACTATACTGATCTGAGAGTCCCATTCTTTGTGACACTGCTGATCTGGGGGTCCTATTGTTGGTGATTACTTATCTGAGGAGTCCCATTGTTGGCGATTGTGCTGATCTTAGTGGTCCCATTGTTGGTGAATATTGATCTGGCGGGGGGGGGGGGGGTGTTTGTCCCACTTTTAGTGACTATACTGATCGGGGGGTTCCATTGTTGGTCACTACAGATGTGCGGGGTCCCCACTGCTGGTGACTACTGATATTAGGGGTCCTACTTTTAGTGACTATATTGATATGGAGGGTCCCATTGTTGGTGACATTACTATCCTGGGATGTTCCATTGTTGATGACTCAAATGTTCTAGAGGGTTCAATTGTGTGTGATTCTACTGATCTGAGGGTCCCGTTGATGGTGCCTATACCGATATAGGCGTTTCGATTTTTGTGACTGTATTTATCTGGGGGGGTCCCATTGTTAGTGACATTACTATCCTGGGATGTTCCATTGTTGATGACTCAAGTGTTCTAGAGGGTTCAATTGTGTGTGATTCTACTGATCTGGGGGTCCCGTTGATGGTGCCTACACCGATATAGGCGTTTCGCTTTTTGTGACCGTATTTATCTGGGGGGGTCCCATTGTTGGTGACTACTTATCTGGGGTCCCAGTGTTGAAGACTCTACTGTCCTGGCCCGTGGCGGCGGTGGGAAGGGGGGGGGGAGGGGGAGTTCCATTATTGGAGGCCGCCGACGTGTTGATGGCGGACCGATGGTGAAAGGGGCTGAATGGGATTCCAGCCAAGGGCAGTCACCCCCTCCTCCACCGCAGACGGATAGTTCCAGAGCCAGCAGGACAGAGCCCCAACTGACGCCCCTGGTCGCGCGGGCGGGAGATTGATGGCGGCATCGACCGGCCCTGCGACGGCCGTGGCGAGGAAGATGGATCGTGGTTGGCCGCCACGCGGTGACGTCACATCGACGGTCACCAAACCACAGCCTCGACCGGTTTTTAAAGTTATAAATACCTCTTCGATTATCATCGTACCCACGTAAAACACAACTTTTACGTGAAATTTCTAAGGGTTTTCCTTCATTCAGAAAAGTGATGAAATACCAATGGAAACTATCCTATTATTAGAGACCTGAAAAATTCGCGGATTCATTTCGTGAAATGCTACATTTCAAATAATTATACCTTAGTGCTGCTTCTGCCATTGGTTCACTGTTTATCTGGAGTAATGAGGGCCAATTAGAGACCCTCACTCGTAGAAGTGTCGAATCACAGGCTGCCTAGTCGAGACGACTCACAAGTCACCAGCCAATGAACAGTTGGCATTTGCCCGAGTGTGTAGAGGATAGTGGAGTCTATCCTGGAGGTCATTGAACCCGCGAATTTTTCCGGTATCTACCTATTGTTTATTCAGTTCAAATAATCGTAAGGCAGGCTGTTATGATGTTAATTTGTGCAGTTGTTGGTACGAAGTATATCCAAATTGGTTCCAAAGACTTGGAATTTACCATATTTTACTAATCGACCATACTGCATATTATACTTACGTAAAGTTAGGTCCTTATGTACATAATTAAATTTGTTTATTTAGTTTATTTACGTTTTAAAAAAAATATTTTTCAGACAGCCACGACAACAATACATATAAATGGTTTATTAAAAAATTCAGTGGCCTGGTAACATATCTTTGTAAAGCTACGGTCATATATGTTTATGAAGGATTGTTACAAAAAACGTTTTTTTTATTTATTTATGTAGTATAGCCAAATAGTCGCATTTTACTCGCGATAATCTCTAACCGTTTTATATCGACGTTAAGCTTTGTTTTATTTCGTGTGACCTCCAAGGAGGATAACATATTTTTTCTTTGCCCATTTTTGAAGTGATTTAAGGTTTTCTTCTCTTTCCGGTCAGTCCGATATTTCTAAAGGAATAAAAACCAATACTGCGCTCCAGAAATATGATTGGGTTGTCAAGAAGTCATGACGGTTTGAGAACAAAATATAATCGGGGACAAAAAACCAAATATTATTTATTTTGTATTTTTTTCCTTTTTTATCTTCTGTTTAGGCACTTGAACATTTCTTGATGTTCAAATTCTCCTTCGGTTACCTCACAAAACCCATGCTTCTACGCTGTAAGTTAAATAGTGAGGGGGAAAATGCCCGAGTCAATGCAGTAAACTTGCAAAACCTGAGGAAAAAAAAATTCCTATCACAGTAATAATTGTAAGAATAGTAAACGTGTGATATAACTGGATGTATCATAATGTACTTTATGTTTATTTTAAGTTGCTACTATCATACTTAATTAGTAAATTTCTAGGGTAACGTAATAAAACTTAAACTTTCGTAAACACATTAATTTATTAGAATACCCACGAAGCCAGACATTTTAATTTACATAGATTGTCATAATTTTTTCTGAACTTTTTCAGGCACTAGTTTATCAACGCTGGAACATGTGGATAAAAAAAATCATTATCTTAAAGCTTAAACAGCGCATTCAGACATGCCTTACCTTTAAATCATGACATCACAAGTCTTAAATTAATGTCCGATTCTTAAGTATGTGCTGAGGAAACCCAGCAAATCCTAGCTCGACTCATAGTTATTTTTAAGGTATATTTAGAAGAAACACCACTTATTGCAGTCGTTATCATGTTGTGACTTCTGGAAAATGTTCACATAATTTTTCGTTACATGGTCACTTGACACCAAAACCATTGTCACCTCAAAAGTACATAATGAACACGATAACTGTCATAATTAAGTAAAATTAATTCCAGACATATACATAAAATAAAGTGATAGAATATCTCAGTCAAGTTCGTTAATAGGGAAACCAGTTGCCAAGAAATAGTTTGTAATACTACAAGAAAGATAATGTTACTTTGTACAACACAAGTCTATAGTTAATTTTTAATATATGATATACATTTGCAGAGATAAAATTGATTATTTATTACAAAACGTTGTGCATAATGTTATACATTAATTGATGTTTCAGTCAAGCATTTTTTAAACTGTGGAAAATATAATCGAAAATTCAATAATGAACTTTAATTTGTTCGATTATGATTATTATTGAGTTCAGTTAATACTGGAAAGATATTGAGGGAACGTTTTACAAATAACTTTGACTATTGGCAGTACTGGGACAACACAAAGCATAAATTCCAGGGTAAGAATCCGAACCCAGTATTACTGTGAACACTATTTTTTGGTGTTACAGCTGTTTTCGAGTAAATGTAAAAATTTACAAAAAAACTGTAATTTTACATGAATATTTCTGTTCTATTTACAAATCTTATTTACAGTGTAGCTACCAGCTTAATTATATAAGTTATATGGGCCTATTATCTGGAAAAGATTTAAATCGATACAAGACCAATTAAATCTTTATTTTCAAGACACAGCGAATCGTATTTATGATTTAACTAGCGCGTGGTACACAGCTTCATGCGAGATTGGTAAAGATTTCTGACAGAGCATCAAGTTTTCTTTTAATAATCACCATAAAATTATGAGATCTAAATTAATGTCAACTTACAACAATTTTACTTCACATATCTGGCCTTAAGACAAAAAAAACTGTGTTGAAACGATGGCAAAGATAATTACAGAAATACTGAATTAAGGTCGTGAAAAATTATGTTCACTTTGGTGATGTATACTTGGTATATGATATATAAGAATATCCAAGATAGTATATATTACAATGTGCTGGCTCATGCAGCAATGTCACCGCGACATATCTGTTTTGTTGTTTCTGTAACGGTTAAATCAGCGTAAAACGAGAAAAGAATGCTTATTGTCAATTCGATCGTTTCTCTTTATCGGTGTTAGTAAGACACGCAGCTATAGCTTACGCAGTCATGATAACAGCCTGTGTACATCGGCAATAACTTAGCTTTATAGCACTGAGAGAAGTTCTGAACATGGTCCAGTAGTTTTAGAGTTTAAGTACTTCTTACAAACATACACACAAACTCACCTCTCTCATATTACGTCATTGTTGTGGATTATGATAAAACAATGTTAAACTAGATTTTAATTTTTATTACTAGTTCATGTAAATAAACAGCGAGCAAACGGAAACGAGCCCTTGTGCATCCCCCCTCCTCCTAAAGACGGTTTGCTCCACTGACGGTTTTTTTTGAACGAAGCTATTTGACACACCAACGGACAATATCCCAAACTAAAAATTATATCAGCGTACTGGAAAGAGAGACTTTTAAAAGCGTTACTTACAACAGTTACGTCACTTACAAGCGAGACTTACAAACGTTTTTCAGTCCTCGCCGCTTCGTGGGATGATTTGTAAATGACAACGCCACGTTTAGAGTCATCAAGGTTCTTTGTTTGTTTGTTGGGAAAAGGTGAAAGACTGGGAGCACCAACATCCACCACATTTATCCCTCCACCCTCGGTGAAGGATTGACGCTTTAACTCACGTACTTCAAGCGGAAAAAAAAAAAATCGAAAACGCTTGGGAAGAAGCTGAGGTCATCCGAAACGGGCTGCCGACTTGTCTTCAGGATGAAATATCTCCAGACGGTAACAAATCAGCAGCTCTTCGCGCTGTCATCGCCTGTCGTCGATACCTCGCGCGAAATGGCGGTCGGCCGATTTCTTGCGGGAAGAGTGTGTAGTCAGTCGTCCCCGTCTCCCTTTGGCGAAGGATTTTTTCTTTTATTTCTTTCCGCATCAGCACCGAGCCTTCATTCCGCTTCCTGTTGAAATATTTTCCGTCTGTTCTAAGCATCGACGCACTGGCTATGTGCGAATATTAGGATGGCAGGTAAGGAGTCACAGCGCGGGGAAACCTTCTTTTCACAGACGAGAGAGCCAAACGGCCGATCGTGCATCTTCGGTTTTTTTTTGTTCATTGTAAATAAATATGGTGGTGTTGATAAAAGGATACTAATGGTAAATTAGGTTAGGTTAGCTACATTATAAATACTTTAAAACATTGTGGACGGTTGATTTGGTAAGGATAGCTACATTAAAGATACGGAAAAAAAAACACATTAACTTCGGGGAACGTCGGGTTTTGGCTCTCTCGTCTGTGAAAAGAAGGCTGCCCCACAGCGAGTAGACCCTCGTAGTGCATTTGGAGTTTCTGAATGGACCCTTTTGAAGCGTAAACTTAATATATCTCGATGTACGGCATTTGGTAGGAGTAATTTCGTGAAAAATTGAACGGAGGTCGACAAACGGAACTGCGACACAATGATGGCGGGCCTACGTGTAGCAAAATAAACCCGCACTTGGTTACTTTCGTAAACATTAGGGTGCATACCTTTATGGTAGTGAAACTACCCTGGAATATATTTGGTAAACTAAAATAGTTACAGTATAAACTAATCTCAAATTTTAAAATACATGAGAAAACTGACAAAACAGTACCTAATTATAATAAAAATATTTACTGACTGATATCAGTCGTATAAGCATAAAAAACAACAACATATACTTAGTGTTATAATATGTATTTTAAAATGTTTAAAATTAATATTTTAGTAATGCCATAGAAGTATAACTTGTAACATGTGCGGAATATTTATAGTATTAATTGTTTAGTGAATTTTAACAATGACAGTATTTTCATAAATTCCTTTACGAAACTCGGGTCTAAAGCCGGGCCTTAAAATTTTAAAAAATTTTTCTTTGCTTTTATAGGAGACGTTTATAATAATTTCCGTTTGTTTCGTGTTGCCATCTGCAGGTGATGGTAGCAAGCAACGATTACGATTCAGGCAGCGAATTCTAGCAGCGGACACAGAAAGTAAGCGTGTGATTTGAGTCTAGAAATTTTGATATGTACTTGAAAAGCGAATATTATTTTGGTCAGTATGTTTATCACGCTCGGCATTATTTTAAAGAATTCTACTTTTAATTTAGTGTCCATGTTTCATATTATAAGTTTATTTGCAACATAAACAAGATAAAAAACATTTATGTTTGCTTGTTACCGATGTTATATGTTCATATATTCCTGGCAAAGTACCGAAAGACTCGCTCACTTATTTTTAAAAGTATATTTCCTTGAAACACTTGCCTAGAATATATAATCCTTTACATGCTAAATACTTTATAGTATTCTGAAGATTAGATAATTATTTTGGCCTATCAATTAAATATATAGGTCATATATACATCTTTAAACTCTTTACAATCAAACATAAAATCACCCGGTGCATGTTAAGCATTAAATCTGTGATATAACATGTCGGCTGTCTTTAAATTACAAGCAGTAGCCTGTGTATTGAAACAATCTAAACATTTTTTATGTATTTAAACATACATTATTAAATAAAAATATTTATATTCAATGCATACAAATGGCAGAACTGCTTTACTATATGTATTTGTGTTACTGATGACGGAATAGCGATACTTGTGTTATTGCGATGATTTTGGCAGTGAAAGAAGTGATCAAATGGGATATTCGGGATTGTAAACAATGCCTGTGCTGGTTAGTTGTTGCAGAGGATACAGATTTCAATGTAAGAACACACAAAGAAAATAATACATTAAAATATGCTCAAAAAATCAACCACAAAAATAAATTTCTCTAAAAAAAAAATCAATTTAATTTTATCTGTAATATCCAGTCAGGTTAACTTATTTCAATTAATTGCTTCTTCATTAAAGTTAATATAGACATGAAGGGTATTTACTTCAAAGCTTCCCATCATTGGTGGAAATTACAGAATTAAAAAAAATCACTTTTAATCTTTTAAGAAATATACTAAAATGAATATTTTTAAGAATATATATTAAACTTAGAGTATTTTAAAGTTTTATCTCACCACTCGTGAAAACAGGTTGCTTCATGTTTTGGATTAAAAATATAACTAAAATATACCATCACAATAAAAACGCATATTCTATGCCCTTTGTCCTAGATTTCAGGAATACATGTCAATAACGTTGCTCGTTTTGCAGCGAGGGAAGCTCACGGCTGAACGAATGCCAGCACAAAAGCGCAGAAGTTCATTCAATATACATGACTAGCGTAGTTCCGTTAGGTACAGAAAGACCTGGAAAACATTATGTTTATATATATAATGTATATAAATACAATGGACGCAAACAGGAATTGCGGTAACCCCTTTCTATGATCCATCTCTCTTCCTCACTACTTTGCTCTCTCTTTCCCTATCCCGTATTTCCTAACATATAAAAACATTTTTTTCGATGGTTTAGTACTCTTTCTCCAAATCATTTATTTTTAAAATCATAACTAAATCTCTACTCAGCACATACCTCAATGAACACAAGCTTAAAGCCATGACTACATAACTGTTCTTTCCAGGTTGATTAAAAAAAAGGAGAAAGAGTCGTTCAGTACTCGCCAGTGATGTGTAACATCTAATCTCGGTTACGAGCAATTTCATGTGTTCTCATGTTGAAAATACGCTTATAATACGAATATACAACACTGAATTTAACGCACAATTATTTTAAAAAAAAGTGCCGAGCATGATAAATATGCGCAAATTCTATTTTCCACTATATTTCTGGACGCGAACCATACGTACTTTCCGCACCCAACGCTAGAATTCGTTGCCGGAGCAGCTACGTCAAACTTTGTCATTTGATCAACAGACCGAAATTTTAAACTTGATACTGAAACGGCTCCAATAAAAGCGAATAAAAAATTAAAAAAAAAAAAAACCAAGACCCAGCTTTAGACCCAATTTTCGACAAGGAATTTTATTAAAACACTGCCCATGTTGTCAAAATTCATTAAACCGTTAATTATTAAACTTGTACCTTTTCTTTGTGCACGCCATCCACATTAGATGGCAGCACCGTCGCTCCCTACTTCCTGTTAC